>NC_068362.1:75201006-75368506 GCF_020536995.1 Dreissena polymorpha | reverse complement strand
TACATTGAATAGGCCATTGCGGATTTGTGCCATTGGGGTCCTACTTTCCACACCTTACGGCTGTTACACGCCAGGTATGCAGATACTTTGATAACAGATGGCACTTCCATACCAGATAACAACAAAAGCCACGCACGAGAGTTGAGTTTTTCAGCTTTTTTGCATTTATGTTCTGTTCATTTGGTTTTCAGACACGTAATATTGTTTGGTCGATTAATGGTATAGTACTTCGTTTTGCGGAGTAAGAAAGTCGTGAAAAAAAAACAGTGGAATATAAAAAAGAGATAAAAATTCATCGATAATCGTCATTAATTCGATGATCAGTACGTATTTCAACAAAATAAAAATACTTGGCAATAACTCAAGAACGTGCCAACTTATCGAAATAAAAGATCAATATGTCCATTAATGTTACAACATGTTAAATTTTAGTTGAACAGCGTATTTAAGGAAATTCAAATGTTTTAAGAGTCGGATGCCAAATTTTCATGGACACTTCCATTACCGATCATCTCAAAGACAATTGCACTCCGATTCAAGATAACTCGACACTTTTTACCAGATATAACGCATTTAGTGAATCAGAAATGCAGAATTCGCTGTGGAATACTGCTATAGTTAGCAGGCAATAAATAAAAATGTATGTACTGACGTAAATTAAAAAATGAATTACCGAAACATGTTCTTATCAACAACAACAACAACAACAACAACAACATTTATTTCAGCAAATAAAGCTTATACAAGCTCTTAGCCTACACATATACATTTTATATATACAAGTAATACAAGTCATGGCAGATGTGGATTAAGTGTTAAATTGAACACATGGTGTTAGTGCAAAAAAATATATAATATATTCGTTTGAAAAAAAAAATATTCAACATTGACAACAATGTAATGTTAAGAAGTACAGTATTCATTCACTGAAAATTAAGTTAGTATCTAGTAAAAAGTTATAGAAATAATTAAAAATCAAATTATTTCAATACGAGGATTATGGTTATAGTTATTTATAAAAAATAACAATTTCTGAAAGTTGATTTTATAACATAAATTATTAATAGCTTAGCCATTAAAAAAAAATTCAAAATGAAACAACAAGTTGAGCGGAAACAAATTAGCATTGTTTATAATGCTATTCAAATATATAAGGAATGAGAAATTGTATTTGAGTTAAGGTATGTTGTGCGTGAAATAAAAGATGGAATAATGCTAAAGGGTTGTTACGTTCTAAAAGACTAATTACGTATCTAGTAGGCGTCGTAAATTTGAAGCTTCGTATATAAACTTTGCTAGATTAATAAGCATAGTTTTATTTTCACTGGACATCAGACTTTGAAACTTTGAAATTGTTGGCCATCTGCAGTACTGTGACTTTAAAAGCTTTCTTCTTAGGTGCGTATATATGGGGCAAACTAGTAAGAAATGGTACTCAGTTTCTACAGTATTCATATTACATAATTTGCACTTACGGTTTTCTTTTTCATTATTATTGTATCGCCCCCTTTCTATTTCTAGGTTATGCGATGATAAACGGAATCTGCTTAGGGCAATTTTATATTTTGGTTCATTAATTTTGTCTAAATAACTTTCTAACGATAAACTATGTTTGAGTAAACAGTACGTAGAGAGACGGGTAGAGCTGTTAATATCGGCGTGCCATGTTTGAGTATAAGTGTCTAATATTCGTTGTTTGCATTGTATAAATTGTGATTCGGTTATGTTTTGGTTTATCCATAACTCGGACATGCCGATGCTGTCGAGAATGGATTTAACATGGTATGCCCAGTTTTGATTGTTGTATGTATGTCCATTGTCCGTATCTTGTTTTAGCATATTGTATGTAATTTTGATTAAGCTTCTCTAATTTGATGATAGTAGTTTAATCCAGTATTTAAGAATGTTTATTTTTCGTATTTCATTAAAGGGTATTCTTCCTAATTCTCCATACAACGCGCTAAGGTTGGTTGATTTATTTACACACAGTAATTTCCTTAAAAATTTCGTGTGTACGGCTTCAATATCTTTCGCCTGTGTAGTACCCCATATTTCAGACGAGTAATTCAAAATTGATGCTACTAAGATATCAAAGAGTTTGAGTTTGCTTTTTGTGCTAAATTCATACATGTTGACCACTGAGAAAAGTCGGTGCATTGATTTTGACGCATGGTCTGCTATGCATTTTTGCGTTCTGTTAAAGTTACCGTTTTTAAATAAGTATACTCCCAGATATTTAAAGGAAGTAACGACTTCTAGTTTTTCACCATACAGAAAGATATCGATGTTTGTGTAATGTGTTCCTTTTTCGAAGATAAGCACTTTTGTTTTAGCTGTATTTATTTTTAATTTCGATGCATTACAGTATGCTTCTATGTCTGTTAGCATGTGTTGTAGTGAGTTTGGTGACGTTGCGAATAAAATTTGGTCATCAGCATATAAAATAAGAAATAATTTCAACTCGTCTATAGTGAATAAACCATCCAAATCTGTATTTATGTTCTCCAACATGTCATTAACGAACATCATGAAGAGCAGTGATGAACTGGAATCACCTTGTTTCACTCCTTGGTGTATCGAGAATGGGTCGGACAAGTTATGATTGAATTTAATTACTGATTTTACGATACTTTACATCGCCTTTAGAGCGTTTACCATTTTTGAACTCATATTTTCCGATATCAATTTTTGCCAAAGTAGTGTGTGATTGATTTTATTATAGCACTTTTGATAGTCGATAAAAATGGTGTATAATTTTTGACCTGAGTTTATTATTTTTGATATAATTGCGTTTAGTATAAATATACAATCTGTTGTGCTTTTGCCCTTTTGATAACCAAACTGGCAGCTAATGATTTTTTGGTATTTGTTTGTCCAGTTTGTTAAACGGTTGAGTAGCAATTGTGAGTATATTTTTGCTAGGATATTATTTAAGGTTATACCCCTATAGTTTTTTGTTTCATTTGATTTCCCGCCCTTATATATAGGGACGATGTATCCGAGGCCCCAGTCTTCCGGGTATTCGGCATGGTTGAAAAGTTTGTTGTATATTGCTAGGAGGTGTGGTCCTAATACACTAAACGAGGATTTAATTAGTTCTGAAGATATATTATCAGGCCCACAAGACTTGTTATTTTTTTTATGGAAGACGGCTGCCTTGAGTTCATGCAATGTGAATTCTTTATCTAAATCAATATCCGTAGATTCGGTGGTGGCAACATTTTCATTTATTTGTTCTGGTTGTTCGCCTAATAAGTTTTTAAAGTGCGTATACAAGTCTGCTACTGTTATACTGTCATCCTTGTTTGGTGCTTGTTTATAGCATTTTTTTAAGGATTTCCAGAAATGTTTTGGATCTGATTTTGCTATGTCTTCAAGTCTTTTTCCTTCTGATTTTTTGTATTTTGCTTTAGATTTCTTTCGTATTTTATTGTACTTTGTTCTCATATTTACAAAGTGTGTTTTGTTTTCATCTGTTTTTAATTTATTGAATATGTTTCGTGCGCGTTTGAATTCTTTTTTAGCTGTGTTGCAGTTATAATCAAACCATTTCTGCGAATCTGCTTTATTTCGATTTTTTTGTCGTGGTTAATATTTACTTTTTTTCCAAAAAATGTTACTGCATTGTCATAAATATAGCTAGTTAAATGTTTTATTTCACAATTAATGTTTTCCTTGTTTTCATTTAACAAATTGATATTCTCTTTCAATGAGTCTTGAAATTTTTCAACAAAACTTGAGTTAAAAACAAGCTTAGTTTCCTCTTTGTATTCACCGGTTGTAATATATCTAGTTTTGGTGTTACATTTTAAAGAAAAGTAAACACCTGCGTGATCAGAAAAGTTTTGCCAATTGAGTATTTGAAATTCGTTTATATTATCAACATAGTTTGCATTTATAATAAGATAATCTGTTATACTCAAGCCTCTATTTGAGACGAAAGTAAATTGATTGTCCTGCTCTTTGTTGAGACGACCATTAACGATTATATGATTAGTAGCTCTGCAAAGATTTTAGTCTTTTACCGTTACAATCAATAACCTTGTCCGGATTGTTGCGTATTACTGGGAAATGTGTATTTATATTTTCTGTATCTAATTCTTCAAAACAGTCAAGGTACTTATCGTACTCTAGTATATCTGATAAGTTACCTGTTCGGGAATTGAGGTCACCCGTTATGCATGTTTTTCCGAGCTGCCCATATTTCTCAACCCCTTTCTCAATTTCATCAAAAAAATCGAAATCTTGGTCAATTAAAACTTTCGAATTGACAGGTGGGATGTAAGTATGACACAGATACATATCCGACTCTACAGAAGACAAATCTTGTTTAAATTTTAGCCACACTATTCCATACTGATTAGTTTCTACAATGGATATATTATCTGATAACTCATTTTTATAATAAATTGAAAGTCCACCGCTAAAGCGACCTTTGTTTGTACCAGAACGTTTAATACCGTAAACATGGTAGCTAATATACCCATTAATGTCAGTGTTTAGCGGTTGCTTTTTGTTTAGCCAAGTTTCAGAAAGTAATATTAGATCATATTTTTTTAACGTTTTCTTGAAAGTCAACATCATTTATTTTTCTGGCAAGTCCATTCACGTTCCACGCTATAACATTTAACTTCCCTTCCTTGTCCTAGTGTGTAACCTCCTTGAACTGACTGCTTCCATTTTCGCGTGATAAAAGTTTTGCACCGGCCCACTTCACTTGTTTACCGGCGCTCTTTTCACGGTTGAATAGAGTGTTCTTTTCCCGCCTCTGCTGTAGCACTGCTTTGGTTTGCTGAATTCCGATGCCCAGCCCGGTGGATTTGAGGTCATTTGTTTTGGCGATAGCCGTCGTCCGTACCAATTCTCGTTGTTGGTAGTAGTGGAATTTGGCCACTATCGGTCTGCATTTTCCGTTACTGGGTTTACCAAGTCTGTGAACTCTGTCTAATGTTATTTTCTCCTCTATTCGAAGCTTTTCTGAAATTATTGATTTCACAGTCCCCTCACAATTTTCATTTAACACTTCGGGGCAACCATAGAACAATAGATTTTCTCTCATGCTTCTTGCTTCTAGGTCGTTCGTTTTTTGCTCGTTTTCATCTGCTTGCAATTTAATGTTTTGTATCTTTTCTTCTAGTTCTTTATGATGTTTATTAATGTTTTTAATCTCTGTGTCGGTGGATTTGATTTTCTGCCTGGTGTCTTCCAATTCATTATTCATAAATTGAGAAGATGATTCAATTTCTTTCGTTCGAGCTTCGATGGATTTCACGTTTTGTTCCAGCCCTTCTACTTTCATGTTTAACTTATTCAGAAACTTTTCAATTTCGTCCATTTTTGCCACGGATAGCTTTATGCTTTTAATGTCTTCTATTAAAGATTTTGCCCACTGAGGTGTTTGAGATTGGTTTTCTGTAGGTGTTTTGTGGCGTAACCGGATATTGTGGCGTGCTTTGATAGCCAGGGTAAGTATAGTTCTGTGGTGTCATGAATTGCAGATGTGGTGGGTAATATTGCCCTCCATACGCAGCTTGTGTTGGTTGCCCGACACCAGTTAGCTGTGCAGTCAGCTGTGTAGTGGCTGATGCTTCCGGCGACTGGTTTGGACATTATCACGCACTTTTCTGGTTGGTCGTTTGTATAATTAGGAGAGGGCGTCGTCCTTGGTACGTTTCTGCCCCCCTTTCGTTTTTTTACTCTGTTTTGACATATGATGTGTATGCTACCAGTCTAATCTAATCTAATCTCATCTAATCCAAATCGACTGTCGACTGCGAGGGTGTGGTCAGTGACGATTGTATTTATTTAATTGGTGTTATTACCGTTCGTGATCTAGCTAGCTTGAATAAGTCCAATTATCGGATTAGGTTATCGGTTGGTTAATTACAGCTCACGAATTTTGCAATAAATTGATGTCTTGATTGTGCTAAAATTGCAAAATGCACTATGTTTATCAGAAATACGTTTAAAAAGTACCTTTTAATACCACGCTTCCTATTTTATATATATCCAAAACGTCAAGCACATATGTAGCACTAAATATATTCCATTCCTCAGTCTAAAATTCGGTTATTGCACTCGCGTTTAAAAGTCACTTTATCCCATATTAGTGAGAGCTTAAAAAACACGTCCACCCCTGCCGATTACCTGTATTACATACAATATTCAATTGTCACTTTGGACTATGATTAAGGGAAAGGGAAGTGTAAAGCTCAATATAAAGGGAGTTTTCCAATCTCTTTTAAATTTTGTGGCTACGCATTAGTATCGTCTTCATGATGCGATTCTAATGGGCACCAATGACAAAGGATTTTATGAGGTGAATTGGCCGCTTTAAGACCCCTTGCTCCCCTTATCTATAGTTATGCTATAAGTTCAATTGAATACGGTCGTGTTGATCCACATGATCCGTTGTACTTTCAATTCTCTTAATCTCAATTTACCACTTAAAAACAAGTTTATTATATTAGACAATTATTTTCGGTCGTCACTTGAAATATATTACTTCAGAAATAAGTATTTGAATCTTATTTAAACTTTGCAATTATAATATTAATTACATAAATTAATAGTAATAAGATTTTTGAAAACAAACAACGCCATTGGTTATGTTTTACATGTGTTTGTAATTACGTTATGCATAGATTCCCATTGAGTCGGGCTTCACAATGCATATTGATTCGTACTTCAAAATATTTGGTAAGAATAGCCATAATATACATAAATGCATTTCAGGTAGAAGATAAAACTCGCTTATCAGAGTGCCCAATTTGTTGAGTCTCTGTTATCCGAAGTGACATATATCGGGAATCAAAGTATCCGCAACTTCATGAATACCACCTATTAAAACATAATCTATCTTAGTTTATATTTCATTGAATAATATCAAAATTTCAGTATCTGAAGCACAGTGATTACTCTACATGCTGGAACATCAAACAATTTCTTGCAATATTTCTAAGTAGTTTTATTTTGTTGAAATGTTTACTGTGCATCCAGTTTATGCTGTTTTCCGACCGAATTTTCTATTTTTGGGGGAAAATCTGTCATTCTTTCGTGATGTTTTTCTTTGCAAAAGAAAAGGACACACCATTTATAAACTCGACAATTCGCATTGTCTAACAAACTTATCTTTATGATATAACTTAAAAAAACTGATGAACTGTCGAATGTGCGCTTCGAATCATATTGTGCGCTTCGGATCATGTTGTGCCGTTGTTACTACCTCTTCCTCAAAGGAAACATCCAGCAACTCCATGACTCTGTATTAAAAAAACTTTTCTTTATTTTGCCTTTGAGAGATAACCACTACGTCTTCTGTGAGAAAAGCATACACGCTAAAGCGTTGTCGTAGCGAGGCATATACGTATACTGTCAGATACATGATCATGCTTAATAATAATATTTAGCCTTTATTTCTGATAACTGTGTCACCCTACACATTTCTAAACACACCAGCGACTTAACGATACATAGATCAATATGGAAATTGTAAAATTGTGTCAATTAAACACAGATGTAAACCTTAATTGCATTTTTTTTAAGTGAAACTTGACTTGACGGCTTGATAAATAAGCGGTATATTTCGTGTTTAACCGCACAAACCAGACACATCTTGGATTATAATTTGATGTAACCGACCTATGAAATGTCATTGTGCTTAAATTCAAAGTTTTATTAGAAAAGCATAATCTTAGCTGTTTTAAACACAATTTTCAACTAATCCGTTCTCGATGTGTATTTAAACAATGTTTTCGTAGTAAAACATATACCCGACGTCGTAGCGAAACGGACTACGCTTTGACCTCGTCAACCAACAGTGGTAAAGTAGTCATGGACTTCCTCAAAATTATCGAGAATTGCATTTTTCGTTAACCAAAATGTGCGTGTGCGTTTATGTGATTTTAGCACTTATTGCACATTAGCTTAAATTATTAAATTTAATTACAATTCAAAATTCCCACAATTTGTCGATATTACACTATAATGTGAAAAGTCTACTTTATAAACTAGACTTGCTAACTGCAGAATTAACTCCATTTGATATCAATACTTTCTCAGAAACAATCCATTAATAACGACCAGTTATTTAAACTAGGTTTAAGCCAACCTGTTCGTCGTGATCGAACTCAAAATTCACACGGCGGAGTAGCTGTTTATGTAAAAAATAGTATTAATTTTACTCGAAGACCAGATCTAAAGATAACTAATATTGAAGCAATTTGGACGGAGGTTTTACCTTATCCTAATGAACGAATTTTAATCAGTACCTTTTACAGACCACCCCACTCAGATAACAATTATTTCAGTAAAACTGAAGACTCAATCGGACTGGCTATTGATACGGGCATAAACGACATAATAGTTGTTGGTGACTTTTATTTAAACACCCAACTTGATCCAGCTAAACGTAAAATCGCCTCAATCTCGCAGCAGTTTGCACTCGACATATAGGATCCCACCAACTTTACTGAAATTTCGTCATCTATTATTGATCTCATTTTTGTTTCAAACAAAGAGTCTGCCATATTCTCTGGTGTAGGTGAATCATTCCTTGATCAACTTATAACATATTCATGTCCCGTATTCGTTTTTCTTTTTTAAAAAGACAATCCTCTGTAGGAGGGAATAACTAATCTTTTAGAAGCAATCTATCAAACGTAAATTTTAATAACGTATATAGTGACAATGTCGATACCTTTACTAAAATCGTAAACACATTTTACTTGTACTGCAGCCGATTGTATATCAAACAAAGACGTCACTGTCCGCCAGCCGAACCGCCATGGTTCTCATCAGAAATAAAATAAAAAATACTTAAACGAAAACGAACGTATAGGAAAGCTAAATCAACGAATTCCCCATCTAGTTGTTTTAAGTTTTGTGTACTTCGTAATGATGGAGTCTTTCTTGGCCGCTTCGCCAAATCAAATTATTAGGACTCTCTTTCATACAAACTTAAATCTATCAATTACTCCTCGCTTGATTGGTGGAAAGTCCTGAACCTCTTTCCTAACAGTCAACGTTAGTAAAACTTAACCGTCACTTGTCAACTGCGCTGGCGAACTGGCCTTTGTCAAATTCCATGAAACAGCAAAATATTCATTGTTATTCCGAATACTACATAAACAGCCTAATAAAAAATTGTGTATCTTGTTTTGACACAACAAAATGTTCGTTTGTTACAAAATATGACTACGCGTCAATAGACATGACCATGTTATTACTTGCACATCGATCAACTTATTCCAACTGATAAAAACACATTTCAAAACCCAGATATAACGATTGTAGTAGCGGTGATAAAATAGTGTAAGCGATTCCTGAACGAATAAGTTTTTCGACTCCTTGTTATTGTTTGTTTCAAGTCCAGTTTTAATGACCTGCCAAATCACAAACATACCCTATTTAATTGCGGCACAATGTGGTACATATGTTTAAGTATGTAAAAAACAAGCTAACCAGCATAAGAAACAATGTAATAGCAGTATCTTATTAAATTTTGTTTAAATAGTAAACCCGTCCTGGAACATTCTTACAATTAATCAGTATTTATAAAAATACACATCGAGTTGTACAGTTCTTTTTCATGAGATTATAACACGTGTCAACAGCACATACCATCAATGCTAGATGTATCGCATCACGTTCATTTACGTTGTTATCTTTCGCTGTTCAACATGCCATCTAGTTGGACCAGTGTGGTCTTAACACCCCATTACAAGGCACAATCAATTGTCAGCAACTTTTTATAGTCTTTATCAACAACTCTGATTGCAATTATTAATTCCATCGAATTGATTTAAATTTGTTTAACTAGTGTGCATGAGCAAGCTAGTTTACTGTGTAACTATTCACGTGGGTCGCTATAATCTCATTCAAGATCCAAACTTCATAAAATGAAAGCCTGAATTCAGAAAATGGGATTGATTTTATTAAAGCAGATTTCCCCAGCTTCTCGTCTCTTTACAATTAAGTTACAATACGAACGTTCTAAAAGTAAAAAAACATGCGTATCTTCTTATGAACTAAAAGATTGTATCATTTGAGGAAAGCATTAACATTATGAATTATCGTTTTCTAAATCATAAAACAAAGTATATTTAATGAAATGTGAAGGTTTTTTTTCAATAAACAAGTGGAAAAAGCAACGGCGTGCTTTTACTTAATGTATTTCGTCCGAGTGTTGTTATTTGTGTGTGTGGGGGGGGGTTAATATTACATTTGTATTGTTAAATGTTGAATAGTTTAACTTGTGGAATAATCTCCATACATATTAAATAAATGTTAATGTCAGACACAATACATTTTAAATATCTTAGAATATTCTATTCCTCTTAAACTAATACCCGCTATATTGATGTGATTTTTTGCATAAATATTGTTTTCATATAGCTGGAAACAGTGTGAGGATAACGTATCCAATATTTCGTGTCGTTCAGTGCGCTAATTAGGCTATTTCAACGCTCTAACATCTTTTGAACATCGAATCGGTCCGTTTATGTGACATGTCGTGAGGGTTAAGGCAACTCGGTCTGTTTATGTGACATGCCGTGAGGGTTAAGGCAACGAGGTCCGTTTATGTGACATGCCGTGAGGGTTAAGGCAACGAGGTCCGTTTATGTGACATGCCGTGAGGGTTAAGGCAACGAGGTCCGTTTATGTGACATGCCGTGAGGGTTAAGGCAACTCGGTCCGTTTATGTGACATGCCGTGAGCGTTAAGGCAACTCGGTCCGTTTATGTGACATGCCGTGAGGGTTAAGGCAACTCGGTCCGTTTATGTGACATGCCGTGAGGGTTAAGGCAACTCGGTCCGTTTATGTGACATGCCGTGAGGGTTAAGGCAACTCGGCCCATTTATGTGACATGCCGTGAGGGTTAAGGAAACGAGGTCCGTTGATGTGACATGCCGTGAGGGTCACGGCAACGAGGTCCGTTTATGTGACATGCCGTGAGGGTTAAGGTAACTCGGTCCGATTATGTGACATGCCGTGAGGGTTAAGGCAACTCGGTCCGTTTATGTGACATGCCGTGAGGGTTAAGGCAACTCGGTCCGTTTATGTGAAATTCCGTGAGGGCTAAGGCAACGAGGTCTGTTTATGTGACATGCCGTGAGGGTTAAGGCAACGAGGTCCGTTTATGTGACATGCCGTGAGGGTTAAGGCAACTCGGTCCGTTTATGTGACATGCCGTGAGGGTTAAGGCAACTCGGTCCGTTTATGTGACATGCCGGGAGGATTAAGGCAACGAGTAAATAATAAGTTCTTCACCCTCCTTCGACTTTGCCACAAAACTATCATGGACTTGAAGTTAACCTTACAAAAGCTTTAGTGCATCTTGGTGTATGTTAAATATTTCTAAGTACATTACGAAAACCCATATCGAAATGGATCATGTGCATAGAAAAAACATCGGCAAAAGATAGCTTACCGGCCGTGGCAGGCGAATAAGCAACGTTCTTTCACGGAGTATATGTACGTATTTAAAAAATGTGTAGCTCGCAAGACCATCTTTGTTGGAAAAGCACCCACTTAAGCATTGCATGAGTATGCCACACATGTTAGGTAAAGAATATAGCCAAAAGTCATAAAAAAGGACCATGCATTTAAGTTTTTACTGTAGGTTATTGATCTGAAAAATACAGTGAACCCATACAACAGACATTACACCCCTTACAAGGCGAACACATACCTATATATACAATTGTGAGTATAACATCAATTTACAATTATACAATTGCATACACTATTTGCATATTTAATCATCATTAGCATAACTATCATGACTTCATTGGGGACTTCTTCGTGTAAGTTTATATTTATATCAGATTAGGAGTGAATTATTATGTCGTTATTAAAAAGGGACCTTTTTAATATTTTTTTTTAATTTGATTGCATCTATCAACACTCGTAGATTATCACAAGTATTATTGATGTTAATTTTTTCATGATGGTCATAGTGGCGAAACTGATTTCGAATTATAGCAGTTGCTTTAATGGATTTTACGTGCATGGCATGCACAGGTTTAAGATATATTCTGAAGATAATTTTCGCTAATCGGATAATTTCTTTCCAATGACACACTGATTCAAGTATTTACTAAAGAATACTATTTTCTTAAAGTTTTCCTTCTCTTGCTGAAAACGTTGTTTTTATATGTATTTCGATATTTTCGGAAGTTACTCCATGCTGTGTTTTCCATTATCATTTTGATCTTAACTACATTCCTAAAAGACTTAATTAAAGATAATTGTTGATGCTGTTGGGTAACTCAGAATGTATGTATTTTTTCCTAGTGTAGATTGTTGGGTCTTGCAAATGTACAGTATTAGAACAAGGCAGTAACTGAAAAAAACGATCTTCGTTCTTTTCTTCAGTGTGCTAAAGAATATTGGAGTTAGTCTTCGTTAATTGTGTTTCTGCAATGGTTGGTAAACGTTCCTTAGTGGGCCTGTTATTTGTGGACTAGACGCAATTGATCGAATGTAATCGACCATCGTTAAAACTATTGTTTACGTGTTTCATAGAGATATAACAAATTGCCAGGAAATTAACGCAAGTAAGGTCTGTGGAATAATTATTGTTGCGCGAGATATAATGAGGTTATGAAAAAAGCCAGAGCCTGAGGCAATTTATGTCGTGGTTTTTCAGAAAGGTAAATGATTTTCCACATGTAACATGTTGATGACTTGTAAATTTTAAAAAGAAGAAGAGCTATTATTAAATAATTAACGTACGTGTGATAAAAAATGTTAAGGTAAGTCGTCAAATTGCAACTGGTGTTTAAAACATATCGTGTACATTTTAAGTGCATGTTTCTGTTTACAAGTCTGGTTCTATAAATTAGAAGAAAGTATTACTTGTAGAATTACGTGTTTTCAATCATTGTTACTGCGCTGAGAATGGCGCAAGTAATTGTAAACGTGGGTTTAAATCTAAATGAACCACAAAACATAGCGTATAAATATGAACATACATGTATAAGATTGTATTTTTGTAAAGTTAAATAAACAGTCAGCATTAAAATTGTCTGTTTTTATGTGTGTGTTTGTTATGATTGTACGATTTACTCTCGTTTACTTACGTTAATTTTCTTCTCAAAAATAGACCATGCAAATTTCTGTTATGATCAATATAGAACTACACACCAAACACACGTGGGATTCTTTTATCGGATTAAATACCTTTAGCAGACTAGATTACAAACTGGGAAGTAGTATTTAACTAATGTATTGTAATTTTTAAAGTTGATTGATGGTAAATTGTTTTTGGCTAATATTTATGACAAACTTACATTTTTAACGTGATTAATATAGGGGTATACGAGTGATAAATGAAGATAAAGTGATAAGTACAATTGTTCATATATTTCCTACGTGCGCATACGTGATTCAAAATTTCATGATACCATTCGTTATTTTATATTTTGCAAATAAATTTACAATAATTTGAATTATATGTTGCTTACTAACATTGCCCAGTATGAGAATTTTTATTTTAAAAAATGAACTATTTTACTATACTTAAAAAGAGGAGTTTTTGACATCAATACTTTACGGTATTTATGTTTTTAAAGGGGCCTTTTCACGTTTTGGTAAATTGACAAAATTTAAAATAGTTGCTTCAACTTTTCGATTTAGTTATGATATTTGTGAAGAAACAGTTATACTGAACATATACCATGCTCTAATATAGACATTATGTGCATCTTTTGACGATTTAAAAACCTGAACATTATAAAGAAGTGCAACGCGAAACGATTGAATAATTTTTAGAGTTCTGTTGTTGTCGCTATATTTTGTGAAACTACGATGATTTCTTGTATATAGTATAAAATACATTTTACATTGTATGAGGAAGAATGGTCGAGGGTCTAAGTCGGAGACTTTTTACGCCAGGACTCCAGGGGTCAGTGGTTCGAGCTGTTCAGGGTTACTTTTTTTCTTTTTAAAATGTTATTCTCTTGATTTTTTACTGGAGCTTTTTAGAGCAAATGTTTACATTTATCACTAGAAAGCATTAAATGACAAACTTCACAACATACACAAATCTGTGAAAAGGCCCCTTTAAATGTTATAGTCATATAGCATTGCGTGTTTTGTTATACGCCATCAAACACGCTTTTTGCGAACGCCTTAACCTTTGCTACGCGATTCTTAAAGCCTCTCACTGCGTAATGACCTTCAGGTATAGAATGTTCATCACGAGAACAAACGAAGTGTATAGCAAGGTAAGTGTTTGATATGTGCTATTAAGATATACCAGATACAGCTATTATAGCATGAGCTAGAATGAGATTATTCACTCATTGCTCGGCAGTTAGTATACCAATTGGTTTTCCGGTACTAAGTTACTTAGTACTTACCCTACTTGAAAGAGATGAAGAGGCACAACTGCCGTCGAAGGGATTCATTACCGTTGCCCGTACACGTTATGTAGCCCGACTAAAAACGAACCTGTGATGTTCGGATTTGTATTCCAGCGTTCTGCTAACTGAACGAACGTAAACCTACTCTATATTAGCTAGTACAAAACTCTTGTGTAATGTTAAAATTATATTAAATTAAATTTTATTTGATCGTACATTATTAACATGTTATTTTTAAAAATCATTAATTAGCGTATAAAAACACGAGTTAAAACCGGCAAAGCTATTATATTAAAGAGGACATATAGTGAAAAAGTGTCGTACCAATATTATTTAAGTGTTTGTACGAAAAGCTATATCAAGGTTTTATCTGACTTGAATAATGTATTTGAAATATGTATATATAACATTTTACGACTGCTTTACTTTCAATAACCCGTGAAATTAACCTTTTTTTGCCTAAACCGGTATTCTTATTTGTATAAGAATGTCTGTTTATATTGTTGACGATAGAGTCGTTATGATAGAATCGTTGGCTTTCTTTCTTAGTTTATTGTTAATTTCATTTATTGCGCATTACACTAGGGATTTGTTTTTTTCCGTTTCAAATTCCCATTACATCTCAATTCCCGTCTCTGTATTGCGTACGAGCGCAAAATCTACAAGATACATTAACGACATTTATTATCGCGCTTATGTTATTATTCGATTTATTCAAACGGTAATACGCAATTACCCCATAATGGCGTCGGCTCGGTTGATGTCATGACGTAGAAAGACGTCTGTAGAATTAGATTATCCACCATTTAAAGAACTCGCATATACAATTTCATATCAACATTTTAGTGTATAATCGGGAAGCATCCATCAGTGGCACTTATATTCTAATCGTTTCTGTTTCTGGTGATTTTTCTGATTTTTTTTCAAGTGTTTTCCTTTTACGTTTAATCTGTGTAAAACAAATATAAACATAATATATACTCGCTTTTAGGCATTAATTGTCGAAAATACAAATGTGAACATCCTTTGTAATTGTTTAACAACACACGAGTGTATCACAACGGAATTTGCAGCTTTTTTTATTGTGATGACAAATTACTATGCATGCAAACTAAATGTAAGGTTAAAATATTATTCGCCAAGAGATGACGATTTCAGTTTAAGCCGAACACACAAACTTATAGAGTAGTCAACCTTTCAAGATCTAAAAACTAACTTATCATAGGTCCATTTACGACAGTCACATACTCGCTTCTCTATGCTTCTAATCTGGTTGACCACCAATATTAACATTCCGTTTGCACCTTTGGGTTGATACGTGTGTAAATATCCAACATTTGCTTGACATGGAATGGCGATCATTAGGTTAAGTGATTATGGGTTATTTTAGATAAAAGAGTGAAAGGCTCGGGGTGCTTTGACTTTTTGCTGACCTAGCCTTGTCTTAAAAGTCATGTTTGCCGTGTGATAATTGCCTAATTCATATTGTCCGAGTGAAAAACAACGTAAACACTCACAACAGTTATTGAACATATCATTTATCGGATACACTACGGATGTAAATATTGTTCCTAAGGTGCCAAGGACTCTGCAAAAAGTCGTAAGTAATTTAAATATTATTTTAGTGTTACATTGAATCTCAATATATCTATCAATTATGATGGTGTGTACCCTATTGCATTAACACAAATTGAGTTGCTGATATTTTATCAATATTGTTTACTTAAAGGGCAAAACACACGTATAGGGAAATTGGTTGTGCTTTCTTGTAAGTTTGATTACGTTATGAAATTTGTCAATTTCGTCGTTTGAAAAAAATTGGTATAATAGTTAGCTTATACAACTGCCAACTCTATTTATCAATATAATGCATTGCATTTTAACTTAATACACCAACCTTTAAATGTCTCCTATTAAAGCGAGATTATACGATTTTTATATGTGTTAAATTGTAATATATTGATACAAATATATTACAATAACACAAAATATGCAAGAAATATTATTCATTGAAGACGAATTTTATAAAATACAGCAGAGACAAATGAGCGCCCCGAGACGATTGTGAGGAAGATATTTCGTACATATTTTCTATAATAACCGAAGCATTAGTCTTTTTATTAGGATCGGAGTTAGTGTTCGTGTGTCGTTTAAATAGATATCGTTGCATGAAATTAATATAATCCGTAAAACAAAATTGTGTCTTTGTGTCGTATGAACGAATCTGCACTTAAACTAAATTTAGATTCACTTCATGCATGCATGATATACATGCTGGCGAATTCTACTGTACAGACATTTTCAATTTAAGGATTTAATATCTGGCTTATTTCGCATTTTTGACACATGCCTTTCTTAACTGTTATTTTAATTTATATTGAAATATATGAATAATAAGTTTTTTACACATATGATATAAATTCTTATAATCTCGCTTTAACGTGTTAGTATGTTGTTTGAAGTCGATAAACCAGTTTTGATATGATTGCGTTATGTCTTAATATGTTTTGAAAATTGGATATTTCATACCCTTGATGAACGTAAATAAGGGCTTGCTATTGTTTCATGGACGATGTCGAGTAGTAATGTTTACAGTTAACTGTTCAAATGTGTGAATTCTCAATTCTACCCTTTATTACCTCTGTTTATTTTTTAAATGACGCTCACTTTCCAGCCATATCAGTTAATCGGTGATTAGCGTTTATTTCGTATTTAAATTCGCTCTATATCTCGACTTTTCTACTCGCAAAGTTTCTTAGTGGAGCCCTAATAAGGTCATCCCGCTAAGAAATTTCGCACCGAGTAAGGTCGCTATATCGAGCGAATATTAATATGAAATCAAAGCCAGTAACTTTCTTCCGAATATGACTGGAAAGTGAGTGGAATAAAACATTATAATGCAAGTAATAAAGGGTATAAAACGACGAAAAATACCTGCCTCGGCATTGACGACGCCATCTTGATTGTCACGTGATTACCCCCTTTGTATATACTTCAATCTGTTTCTCTATCTGCAGAAACAAATGTTTTCCAATGGTTTTATTATACTCAAACCATGAAACTATCAAATCTTCAGGTTTTAAAGATAATGGGAGCCGTAAGTAGCAACTTTGCAATGCAGGACTTATATGTATTTAACAATACATTTTAATCTAGATTTTACAGAAGTAGTGAAAATCTATGTAAACTATTGGCCTATGTTATTATGTAAGCTTTTATGTGCACGCTATACTAAATGGTATAAATCAAATCCGAATATGTTTTCATGTATATGGAACTTTGCACGAAAGGAGAAGAAAGTTCCTTACTGTACAATGCATGTACAATATGCTTGTCTCTTGCAATAAATCACGCACCGACGGTGTGGAAATAATGTTCCTTCTTCAAGCAGGAGATATAAACAAATCTCTTTCTTTGCCAGCAATTCCAAATGCATGACATACCAAATCAAAAAGGCTGTCATTTTTATTGTCTGACCTCATTTTGACGAGGATTTTGTTGCGCTGATGGTGATTTACACTGGCAAATATTTTCTTAAACGCGTGTTGATTGCATGCTGGTTGTATCGTGTTTCCTCTTTGATCTATGTTTCCATCGCATGACGAATATAAGAAACCTCACTCTATTGTAAACAATGGTAACCGTTAATGCTAGAAGTACGCATCGGTTTTTGAGTTTCAAAGATCATCGTTTCGTGTGTTGATTATGAGCAATAATTCGGTTGAATAAAAATTAATATTTGTTTCTCTCTGTGCGCTTGTTAAAATATCATACGCAGTGTTTTTTGTGTGTAAATATTTGTATGGCATCAATGTATTCTTTTATTGTTATTTTTTGTTGCTGACAAATTTCTGTTTTTATGATAACTTCTTTTGATATGGAGTATTGTTACATTTCTTTTCGGAATCAATTGATATATTAGATGACGAATCACAGTGGCAATTATCTTAAACTGGATATATTTTTTTGAACACATTTGATCGCTTCTCTATAATATGCCGAATACGCATTCGTGTACTTCTCTAAAAATGGTATTTTTTAACTTAAGTGTATTATGGCGTTCCAGCTTTCCTTGGAATCATATCACAATTACTTTTGACTAAAAGCAAATATGTTATGCATTCCAAAACAACTCGCTGACGCCTACGGCTGTAGCAATGGGTAGACATACTTACTGCCATAAAGCACACATACATAAATTCAGGGTTTACAATGAACCGGGGAGTATTTATATGTACGTTCTTATTTTAAGTCTTTCTCAGTTATACGATCAAAGAAGCTGTTGTTTTCAATATACATGTTTTGCTTGTTATATCACATTTCATCGAAAAATAGACAAAACCTGCACGACATGTATAATAGGAATATGCACTCGTATTTACTAGTCATACATTCTTTATGTTTGCTAATTTTCACCATCGGGTCATCGTAAAGAACATAATAATACATATGTATGGTTCAGCACTCGGTATTAATACGTTAAATAAACATTAGTTATGAACGTATTAATTATTGATTTCAGCTTGTATTTGTTTGGGATAATGTTTGAATGATTATACTATCATTAGGAATTGTTTTCTTACATGTGTAAGGTTATTCGGAGCGCTATAATAGGCAAGACATGCTTACTCACAACAATAACACGACGTTATTTTGTGAACTTACTTCTTGAACTTGAACAAGAAAAAGTTTCGCTTACTTACAAATTTCCTGACGATGTTCAATACATTATGCCAAGATATGGACATACGTGCCATATTGTCTTCGGATAAACACTGAACAACCTTCCATATGGCCAAAGATAAAATGAAAAATAAAATGACAAAACAGAAGCTATAACAGCTAACAATAAATATTATAATATAATATTATAAAAAAGCAAAATATATTACAAATTGTTTGGGATATTTTGTTTAGAAACATGTAATTTTGCTGTTCTGCTGTATATAACATATCGTTACTATAAATAGTAACAACATGGCGTCGTTAGCCGTATCTAGCGGGCCAATATAAATTATATCGGCCCGCTTAACCGGGCCGATTTTTCATAACAGAAAAGAAGCCGATCACGCGGCATTAACTGAACAAAATGGCGTGCACATTACGTCTTAGCCACAACTCAACGAAATAATCGAACATAATTAAATTCTATAATGATACGTAGCAAGCAATTTTGAAATTACAAATATCAATTGAAACCAAAACTCTTCTATATATTAGATTGATGCCTCTATTTTAGCTTAAAAAGGATTCATCAACATGTATAGTAAAATAAACACTTAGCTCTATGGCAACTTTAATCCGATGCATATCATAATAAAATAACAACGATGTTCTATTCGGTTTTCTGTTATTACCGTTTAGCTTTTTTTTTAATTTCTAATCACACTTTTTAAACGATTATATATAATGCTAAAAACCCTCACTAAAAGTAAGATTTACAAAATCGAATGACTTGTCGCAGCGATTAAAAGAGTTTTATTCCTATCGAAGCTTGCAATTATGCATGACAAACACACAATCCGAAATACGGTTTGAATTCGTGCAATGCTTAAAAAACATTAAACTTTTAAATAAAAACCTTCACTTCCGAATTGTTGTCCCCAAATTCCAGATAGTCCGGCTAAAATGGTGGGGTGGGGGGGGGTTCTGCACAGAAATTACGTCACATGAAATACGTCATAAATTGCGTTATCAATTGAATGTAAAATAAAAGTACGGAAAGCTGGTTCTGTAATAAATTTTAGCGATCAAACAAAAAAGTATGATATGTAATATAAGCGATAACACACGGTAGAGCCGATTATAGACGTCCGGCCCAGATTTGCCGTGTGTTCTTGTCTAAATACCACGAATTTTGAAGTAACAAAATACACATGAACAGTACTAGATATCTGAGTCGCGATTGCAGTTTGGCCTTGATCTATTATACAAATTGATTTGGGAATGCTACTTCACCACACTCCGCGTATAAATTTGACTGGTTTCAATACTATCATATTTTTGATGTGGTTCAAGGGATCTCAAAACAAGATCGTCTGGTGAAATTTTACAAATAAACGGGTTACCACTTTAGAGGTCACATGTATGACTCAATGTTGAGGACACTTGATAAGAATCTTCATCTTGATAATACATTGGGGACGTTTGCATTTAAATCAATTGAGGTACCAAAAAGGTCAATTGATGAAATCTAAAAAATATTCTATTTTCGAGTAGTATATGAAGTAAATCATTCAGATTCTGAACGTTTTGATTTAATGATGAACTGATGTTCTAAACGCAAAATGCTACCGTAATGGCTGTTTGATATTTTCGCATCCAGACACTCGAACCGTTAATGCGAAAATCTCCTTTCCTATACTGATCAGTGATTCTTTATAATTTCAAAAGCAATATATGTATACAAAAAATAGATTAACAAACAACCATTTTATATGGCAACAGTATCATGTTATTTAATTGAAAATATAACAACAGTAAAGTGACCATTTAGAAAAACTGTCGAGTATAGTACTTTCAGTAGTTACAATCACCGGACATGTCGAAAGTGTTGGTCAGTTTATGGAGATGTTTTGAAGCGTGTTTGCAAATTTAAATATCTTAAAGGAAATGGTAATATTAAAGTTTTCAATTTAATAAACTCATTTCTATCAAAAGGATATTATGTTAACGTACTTAAAAACACGTGCTTGTTAGTTTTCGATTCACTATATCTTTCTTCTCTTAAAATTTGAAATCATTAATGGTATTACCATTTTATACGTTTGATTCTTAAATCATCGCAGCTCGTTTCATTGGTTATTCAATTGTACAGTACCACCCCTTTAATATTTTTGTTTTAATGTTACAGTGCTGCCCCTGGATTTTGTTCAAGTCATCGTGTCCTCATTTTGTCAATTACGTCATATAATACTCTCTCTCTGTTCCTGGCTACATTGATTTTTGTGACGTCTTCGCTTTTATAATGCTTCATACCACATACTTTAACTTTTTTTAATCTACATGCATGTGTCATTGAGTTTTAACCGTTCAATTTTAATTATATTTTCTCTCTAACAGGCGTTTCTTGTTTGATATATTTTTTGCAGTAACATAAACAACCAAGCTATGCAATATGGATCTTTTACACCCATTATTGCTGCTTCTTCCTGTATGTGCGCGATGATGATCTGAAATATTAACTTCATGACGTTATATTCTAAAATCTTTTTCTATGAAGAAGGAATGTAGTTGATACTTGTTAGTAGTTTTATTTCATCGTTCCTCAAAAAGTTGTAACTCTGTTGCTCTGGTATCTTCCCTACTATTGAGTAATTAAATGGTAATTAAATTGAATGGGTTTTAATTCCCTTTTTATTATTGTTTAATTTGAGATACAATGCTATGAGGTTAAATTTTATTTACACGTAAATGTATCATGCATATTGTTGGGCCACGTGTGAGGTTGAGCGCTCTATAACCGGTTTAAACCCCCAATGCTTTGCATTGACCGTTCCCAGGCGGTGACACCAGCTTTATTCTTATATGTGTTTATGTTGTTTTGTATTGTGCTGTTTTGTACGCTTTTGGCAATCGGTCACTTGCCTTAAATAAAGGACCATCTGATTGTTTATAATAAGAATTCAATACTGCTCCAGCAGCTGGAGTTTCACTACTTTATATTGGTTTATGTCGATTTTCAAGACCTTTTGCTTTTGTTGGTTCGGCTAGAGTCGAACTCCGTTTTGTATAAATAATAATTAATCTCAACACTACACAAATGTCAATATCCGGTCAAATAGCATGATCAGTTTTCTGAATGTATTTTCAGGTAGACGTTTCTTATTCTGACCGAGCTTACTGCGACAATCCCCAGACAATCATTCCGAAGACTACTACGCTTTCTTGGTTCTTCAAATGTTTGACGCCTGATGGTTGACTTTCCAATTTCGTCACCTCATGCCACATTACGGGCGCATTCAGAAACTTTAAGTTGTCACCGAAACAAACATGCACCCATGGTATTGAATCAGTCTAAAGAGGAAACAATGGAACACATGTGTCGGAAATTAACAGACGCGTTTTCATCTTTCACCTTTCGATAATCATTATATAATATCATATTAACTGTGTTTTAAAAACGGACAAAGTTACTATGCCATTGCGATCAAAATGAAATTGAAAACAAACACTCGTTACTCTTGTAGATTTAGAATGTTTTTTGGGGAACCTTTACATAACGTTAATATCTCTGCAATGATCCGGTTTATCGGAAGTTTATGCAAATGTAACGCGTGTCCTATGAAAAACTATTCCTAACGATAAACATTTGTTGATAGAAAGAGCTCGTGGTACGATGGCAACAATTCTGTACAACCGGTCAGACGTGGTCGGCGATATAACGTTTATGAGACCAAGTTCAACGTCTTCTTTTGACGCGAGCGTCACATCGGTACCGTCTGACCGCTGCATGGAACTTCTCAACAGTTCGTCCGGACCCCCACCGATGTACGAGCCTATTGAGCGATATATAATATCAGCCGTTTTGTTCCTCTTTCCATGTTTGACTATGTTAGGAAACGTCATGGTTATCGTAGCCGTGTTAACACATAAACGTTTGCAGACCGTGACTAACGCTTTCGTTGTCTCGCTCGCTATTGCTGATATTATGGTTGCCATATTAGTGATGCCGTTCGGAATTTATCAACAGTTCAACAATAAAAACTGGCAATTAGGTCGTACTTGGTGTCTTATAACGACCAGTTTTGACGTTATGTTCACTACAACGTCTATTTTTAATCTGTCGTGTTTAGCCATAGACCGCTATCTCGCCATATGTCGGCCATTTACTCACGAACTATTGACTCGGCGAAAAGTGATATTAATGCTATCATTTTGTTGGAGTGTGCCTATATTAATTTCATTCGTGCCTATATTGTTACAATGGAATCATATTGGAATAGAAGAGTACGTAAACTGTGCGTTCCCGCCGGAAGATACGTCCCACTGCGCTTTCGTCGTCAACAAAGGATTCGCGCTTATATGCTCTTCCATAGCTTTCTACATTCCGACTGTTTTCATTGTGATATGCAACGTCCATATATTCCGAATCGCAAGAATGCAGGCGAAGCAGATCAGAATGTTGGAACTATCCGCGCATAAACACCATCGGAAGGGGAGGTTAAAGCACGAGACCAAAGCCGCCAAGACGGTCGGAATCATCATGGGATGCTTTTTCATCTGCTGGTTTCCCTTTTTCATTATGAACATAATCGATCCGTTTATTGGCTACAAAATCCCGTACAATGTGTGGGCCGTTGCTCTGTGGCTAGGTTACATCAATTCCATGTTAAATCCGTTCCTATATTACAATTTCAACAGGCATTACAAGATGGCGTTAAGACGCCTGCTGTCATGCAAAGTGTGCCTAGGCATCAGCGAGTACCAGGATGACGTCGTTCCCAGTACGCTATACACGGACATGTCCCATTCGGCTTCCGCCAATTCTCACTCGAACCTGCACAACGGACGCCATTCCATACCATACAACCACAAGAATAACAATGTCGACTTGTAACGCACGTATGAGGAAATTGCACGTTACCTGATTTTGTCTCTAACAGCAGAAGAGTAGTTGCTGAAAACTTTAAAAGTGACACAGCATCGATAATAAATCATCTCTATTTAACAACGATTTTTCTAAATTTAAATTAAATTCTTAATGTTTGCATGGATAAATGCCATTATTGTTTTTAATATAAAAAAAATTCTAGGGCCGCTCAACACTCCTAAACTTAAATCAAAGTTTTGTTAAGATCATTATTTCTATTTGTTTACAACAACGTACGAACCAGAATTACATATTTCCTCGTTTAAATTTTCTAGTGTTTAAGTTCTCCTGGCATAAATTGAAGTAATTCTTGTTAATTATTGCATGAATGATTTATTTTAATTTTTACAAATGCAAATAATACTTCCTGCAAAAATCCCCTCAAAATCGTTTGTCTATCTTTTGAGATTAGAAGTACAATTTTTCATTAAAAACATGCATGCACAATCGGCACTCAAGAACATGAACAAATATAATCTTTAAAAAAAAGCTAAACTCGGAGAACAGGGTGTGTATTTAAAAAAAATCCACAAAATTAATGACTTTTTTCTTGCAAGTGTCAAAATATCGTTAGACCACAAGAATTTAATTTTTGTAGACATAAGGCATATGTTTTAATTAATTATTCTAAATTTGGCCATGCAACGGCAAGTAAAGCTTTCAAATTTAGTTAATTAATTTTAGACATCAATAAAATACCTTGAAAAATCATGATTATCGAATCAATTATAGTTAATTGCAAATGCTGTTTTAGTTTTATAAATATAAAGATGAAAGTGTGAACAATCAATTTTCATAACAACGTGAGTTAAGTGCTTTTTGGTAATTAACTTAAAGTTTATAAGCAATTTTGAGCGACTTTGTCAAGTACACGTTTGCATTTCACTCGTTAAACAAACATTGTATAAATGTTAGCATGTAAAATTCATTTGTATTATTCCCTATTGTTATTTTTAACTGAAATATAAATCATTGTCTAAACTTTTTTGCCTGCAAAACGCGTCAGCCCTTAGAATTTTATCAAAAGAAATACCAATTAATAATGTCTGTAAAATATAGTTTATTCATGTTATGGTCTTCGGATCCGTTACTGTATGTTTTGTTTTATAATTGTTTACAGAATGAATTACATATCAAACAATATTGAATAAAATTCAAATCAAATGTTAATGAATGCATTCCACAGATTTCCATAGATAAAATAAATGTTACTTCAATACTTTAAAAGTTTAAGATAAGATGAAAAGTCGAAAATCGTCGATATTATTGAAACGAAATTAAGGGATATATCGCTGGTTGTAAGAGAAATCGGTACATTCCGGACCCATTGGCAATGCCGTAAATGCCGCCTCTCACGGGAAAGATTATCAGCAGCATACATTTGCAATAATTACTTCATTGTCCTCGGGAGTAGTATTCAGTTGTATTCTCAATTCCCATATGCGTTATCGCTTTCGTTATTTTTGTTAAAGCAACGACACACATGCTAACTTAGCCGATACTTCATAAAGCAATAACGCTATGGCAATGGTTGAATATGTCAAAGAGAGTTGTCGCAGGTTAGTCCATTCGTGCTGTGTGTTCGGTTTCACATACCTTAAGATTACTAAATGTTTATAAACTATGCTTTTAAGGTAAATAAAATACACACATGATTAAGTACTTAAAAAGTAAGAATACTTTGTAATCGTCACCAAGCTGTAGAATAAGGCTAGAAATCCGGAAGAGTTGAGCATTTCAAATATACGAATTCCCTAACATGTTGTTCGTTGTAAAAACGTATTAAGTTTTATCGTAAGTGTTGATTTCCAAATAGAAGTGTTCGATACTTAAGGAAATCCATGTTAAAAATGTACCTCATATTTAAAATTTGCAATTCAATTGATAGTTTGTTAACTTGTGATGTTATGCATATGATAAAATTGTTATTTTTGTACTCGATTAGGTATTCATTATCATACGTTATCATTACTACTTTCATTGTTTAGAGAAAAATGTGTTAATTCAGAAATATTGCTGTACATGTATGTATGTGTGTGGGTGTTTTTCAATGTAAGAGCAATTAAAAATTAAATCACAAAACCGAAAAAATACTTGCACTTAGTGAATTATATCGATGGGATGTCCTTTTGAAATCATAAATATAAAACATTCATAAAACTGATCTTATGTCGCAAAATCGAACAGTATGCAAAAGTGGTCGTATTAAAATAAAGAATTTTCTTTCCACTATCGTCAACAATACAATCAATATCATGTTATAAATTAGATATAATTAAATATAAACAAATATATGGAAACAAGTACATTTCTGCATTTGATGCATATTAAAACATACCTAATCTCACCAATTTTTGTATTGGCAGGTATGAAATAAAATGGTTTGTTTTTTCGAGAAAATATGTGTGAAGTTATGAGAGTATTAATTTATTAATATATTAAAATATTTCCCGCCCATTATTATTTTTAAATTGTCATATTTCTGATGTTGCCTAAATAATTTTTGTATTGGCAGGTATGAAATAAAATGGTTTGTTTTTTCGAGAAAATATGTGTGAAGTTATGAGAGTATTAATTAATTAATATATTAAAACATTTCCCGCCCATTATTATTTTTAAATTGTCATATTTCTGATGTTGCCTAAATATTTTTTTTATATGTAAGTGCTTGTTTTTCATTCCAAACAAAAATAGCTGTCTCATATCGTGCTGACCATGCTTTGAACCTTATAAACACATAAAAATATTATTTGCAAACATGTGTTATTCTTATAAAAACCAAATTCAAAGTGAAGAATATACTGGTGAACCATTTAAATAATCTCCATTTATATGTATTCGAATAGATAAAGGACCGCAACAAGTTCAGAAAAAGTTCTGAAAAAGGACGTTCCTGATTTGCCTGGTGAAATATTGTAATAATGTTCGATCTCAAAGAAAGTTCTTAGTTGTACACAAAACTTCGTTATCTTATCGAACTTCTTTAAGATACTGCTAATGCTTTGCAATTCCGCAATATCTGTAGCGTTATTACAACCAATAAGCCACACATTGTCCCAAATATTTTAATGGCTTTTCGAAGTATTTCAAACAAATCTTTATTTTTCTGCGTCTTGCTGATCCATCACCTATAATTCAATCATATTATAACGTAAACACATATAAATACTGGTAGATACCCTTTAAAATATTGATCGAAATACAATAAAAAATACGAATCATTAAAAAAAAGAACATTTAATAACTTACAATTTCTATTCGAAACTAAGTGAATTAGCATGTGTTCGCTCACCATCTGGTTTGGTTTTCAAATATATTATCAAAATTAGGGTACGTTTTATTGTTTACATTACTATACTGTGAAACCATTTATTTTTGACAGCACAAAATTTCGTCATTTTTATAAAAATGACGATTTCGTCAGCACTTAAATTCGCCGATTTCTGATTTTGAATTTTTAAAAAATGCGTCAGTCACTATCCGATTTGTGTGTAATACATATTCGCGATCAATCGCAGTTGCGAAAAATCGTGGTACGAATGCGGGAACACACTTGAGAATCACTGAAGGAGGTGGGGCCTGTTTGTCACATGCCAATTAACTAGTCTTTTGTTATCAAGGGACAGTAATGGACCCTCTTAATGTATGCCATTCACACGTTTATTGTTATGATTAGCGGACAAGTGGGATCAAATAACCGTTAACGAGTGTTTGTAACAACGAAGCCAATTGCCAATTAGTCTTAAAGCTGGACCGATTTAAAAACAATTGTCCATGTTGTGTTGATGAAACAATGTTGTTTCCTGATTTTTTGCTCTCTAAATGAAATGAAGTATGTTTTTGCAAGCAAATCAAACTAGTCACTTTTGTTTATTTTCTTGGGTATGTGTTCTAGTTGGTATGATTTTTATTAAAATGCTGTCGATACCGTTTAAAACTGTTTGTGTTATACGATAGAGGTTTCAGTTTGTGAAGTGTTTTTTATTCAAATAAAATGCTTTTTTATTCTGATATCAACATTAAAATTATAAACTCTGTGTGTGTGTTTGTTCTTAAAAAGTAAACTACCGGTATATAAATCACTAATGTCAATAATTTAAAAATAAATAAATTGATGCATCTAAAATAGTAATAAGTGTGGTAAAACGCAAACAATCAAACAACAAACAGCAATTAAAATATTCTTTATTAATTTGTGATAAATACGCATGTTGATCACACATCGTCATCTTTTCATTTGGTTTCTGTCTTTCATCGGCATTCGCTGCGTGATGGCTAATATGCAACACCCCTGAAAAACACAATGCACCTAATGGGTAATAAAGTTATAAACAATAAGCGCTAATTCATTACCATTCTGCATAAACGAAGTCAACGCATTCGATACAGCTGTACTGCACACGCGTTTTAAAGAAGTGTAACGTGTCAGTTAAGTACCTTGTGTAATCTACATCCCTTTGTGTCAAAACCGGATTAATCTTGATTACGAAACAGCAGTGAATGTGTGCATGGATTATGTTGAAATTTAATGCCTCATGTCTACGGTAAAGTTTTAAAATATTGTTCAACTTAGTGTTTGTTTTTGTTCAAACATAGAGCATGATTGATCGTTAGGATCTTAAATTCGCCGATCGGTCGACTGACGAAATTTTTGAAAATTAATGCCTGACGATTAATAATGGTTTCACAGTATTTGAGATTTGGCTCTGCAAAGATTGTTATTCGGAACTCTCCGGTCTGAGTTTTTCCGATATTTGAGCGCGGTAAGTACAAACAAACGCTGGCGCGAACATTGAAAACGATAGTACATTTGGGAGTTCGATATATTT
Source organism: Dreissena polymorpha (assembly GCF_020536995.1). Classification (NCBI taxonomy): domain Eukaryota; kingdom Metazoa; phylum Mollusca; class Bivalvia; order Myida; family Dreissenidae; genus Dreissena; species Dreissena polymorpha. Next base: position 75,339,715 of record NC_068362.1, on the reverse strand, counting down.
TCAATAAAAATGTCGTCATGCTAACAAAAAAAGATGCAGTTGGGGAACGTGCAATAGTGACTGCCGTTATTGCCACAAACTGCATATAACTGGTGTAACGTTTTTACCCTTTCCGAAGCCAAATGTGGACATGGAAAGATGTTTTCACTGGATAAAACAATGTGCGCGTCCTTACTCGACCTTATCAGCGGTAAATATTGGGAAGCACCATTATATTTGTTAAATAATTTGTAATATTTTATTAAATCCATATGCATTCTTTTTTCTTTATATAAAATTCATACAGATCGTACTTTACTTGTTAGAAAACACGATAAGAATGCATGAACATGTATATGTAAACAAATTCAGTGACGTAACTAGGTCGTTGCGTATTTAAGGCCTGGGTATACAGATTTAAAGAGAAATTTCTTCAAGGAAAAACAATATCATCAAACGAATGCAAAATAATAAATATCCAACGAGAAATTCGTTTGAATAAGAAATTAAATCGCTTTAACAGTCTATATCCTAGTCAATGTATTGTTACATCACCGAAGGCGTTTACCCTACATTTGTTTTCAATGTGATCAAACGTACCGGAACAAAACATCTTAAATAGTGTTATACAGTAGAAGAATTAAATGACAGTTTTAATAACGGTACTAGCTTGTATTAGCACTGACAAGCTGGTGGTTTAAATGACTGCTAGCTGAACACGTTCGTAGAGACACATCTGCAAACTAGATTCAGATTTGAGACTAGTCGTGGTATTTATAAACTTCTAATAAATAAGAATCTATCTTTTCAATTCATAGTTAAATGCAATGCGGCAGCAAAGATCCATTGTGTATTTCTTATATGTGCATTTCATTTTAGCGATTCCCTGATGGAGCAACTGACCCGGTATCGGTATGTCCCTTATCTTCGCCTATTGTTTCCCGCAAAAGACCAAAGGGTAGAAGCGTATTAATGTCACTGCACACAATATAAAACACGCAAAGTAAATTCACAATTATTCACAACTGACCATAACCTCGATCACCTACTTCCCAGCCTTCCAGATGTTGGTGACGACAAAAGAAACGCTGTTTTTATGGATACGGAATCCCTGGTTGAAGCTTCCAACGGATTTCAACGTTCATGTATAAACAAATGCGTAATCACATACCCTGTATGCAACTGCATGGAAGAAGTCCTCCGTGCTAATGATTCTTGTTTTTTTTCCAAACGTAAATCTTTTAACATATTTATTTGAATGGGTATTGCCCGCCGCCCTATTAATCAAACTTTGGGATAGCAAGAGGCGACATATTCCTGGAAGGAAAAGGGGTCGAACACGGTTAAGGGAGACCATGTTTAAGGCATTGATAATTTGCCTCGTTAAAATACGAAAGAACATGTATCTTTCCTCTTTTCTGTTTCGTTCAAAGATTTAGATTTGTATTGCCTGGGTGAACTCATTACACCAGTGTTTGAATGACCAATTGAAACGGCCTTCGAAAGATACTGTAAAAGACAATTTACCATTAAAAAAGTGTTAATAGATACCCAAAGACAAGAGCAATTATAGACTGCACAGAATACTACGTCCAGAAGCCATTAAGACCAGCAGGTCAAAAAGCTACTTGGTCAAATTATAAACATGCCAACACGATTAAACAACTTGTTTCAATTTCATCTTATGGAGCTATAAACTTTTTATCAGATACCTTTCCTGGTTCGATTAGTAATGTTGCTTTTGTTAAAGAATCTGGATTTATTGATCTTGTTGAAGAAGGCGACGACATAATGGCCGATAGAGGATTAAATATAAGACATTTACTACTTCCCAAAAAAAGCTACGCTCAACATACTCGCTTTTACGCACGGCAGATTTAAATCACAAAGCAGTTCGAATGTCCAGAAAAATCGCAAGCGTGCGCATTCATGTTGAACGACGATTCGAAGAATGAAAACATTTAAGATCGTGAGTGGCATTATTCCTTTGAAATTAAGATTTTTTTACGACAAAAAAACAAAAATTGTTGCTGTTTTGTGCAATTTTTAACCATGCTTAGCATACAAAGGTAATCTCAGCTGTGTTCTCAAACTGGCACAGGGACATGTCAGCTATTACAATGTACTTCATAAAAAATAAGAAAAATCATAAGTAAATGATCATTTAAATAGTTTACTATTATAAATAAATTAGATTATACAACTACTTTTTTCACTTTAAATTTTCAACAAACTCTGCACATGTATAACATGCTCGTAAAAACATCTTCTAAGATCAATGTGCAAACAATGTCAGCATATCCAAACATAATGTATTTGTATTGAAAATGAAAACTTTGAATTGCAAATTGAAGATAAATTGTTGTTAATGTGTTAATGTACATACATGAAATTATTCAATTGCAATCTACTGTTTACATCATAAGAAAAAATTGATATAAAATTTGCAAAACAAAAAAGTTGTGAGTTGTTTATTAGTCATGTGTGATTTATTCTCTTTATGAATACGTGCATATACATGCATATTGTTGTTTTTCATCTAAACATAACTATAAATATTGAGTCACAATGTTCTTACACAATTAAGAACATTTATGCTAGCAAAAGGATAAAAGTGACACCTTTTACTGAATCGAAATGTTTTTAAAATGGTAAAATACACATCTTTATTGAAATGTGACATTTTATTCAAAAACAAATTCCAGAATTCCTCATCAAATTCAACATCCACATTAGAAAAAATTCCTTTACGAGTGAAACATTCTGGACAATTTTTCTTATACCAGTAATGGCCATCTGCCCCTGAATTTGGTCATAATACTTATGACAACGTTTTCAAGTATTTATGAGAACGTTTCAGGTGAAGCTTTCCATTTTTATCTTTTGAGCTTATGTTAAACAGAATAAGGGCATTATTTGGATGGAAGCATTTGTATTTGAAGAGGCATTTCACTTCAATCAAAAATTTTCCACATATGTTACACAATTCCATCAGGCGAACATGCTAAAAAGGGTGTTTGACCACTAATTGCAAGCCCCGGTACATCAACTGAACAGTGACGATGCCTAAATATGTGACCCTTTAAAAATGTTCCCTTACCTTTGATTTGTATCGTCTACCAAACAAAATTGCGGCTGGCAAACATTTATCATTCAGTGCAGCACCTTTCAGAAGAAGGGTTGCAGTTTTCAAAGAATATGTAGAGCAGCAGATTTGATGAAAATTTGAAGCATCTAACAATCCTTTCCGCATGTCATGCCAATGTTTATTTGTTGACTGACCACGGATGCACTTTTCAATCTCTTCTTGCTAAATATCAGTGTAACATAAATAATGATAAACAAAAAGATTTTCACAAGTACAGTTGTCATTACAACACACATGATGTGCATTGAACTTTTTCGCTGGTGTTTCAACCGTCAATAGAGGGGTACTTTGAACTTCATCTGGGTAGATGTACTTCAATCTCAGGCCACAAGCTGAATGACAAAGTGTTTTCAGTTTATCCATAAAGACAGCTGGGTCTTGTATGCAGGCTTGTTCTGGTAGTGGAGAGAATAGAGGTTTTGGAGTGAAACTGAAACAAAATAGAATAAGAAAAGTTTAAAATTTTCACTTTATGTTCAGGTTCATGAATAACCACCTAGTCTTTTAGCTTTTAAGTGTCTTACGATTAAACCCTAACACATGGTGCTGACCGAAGTATATTTGGTTCTTATAATAACATTGGTCATTTATTCAAAATGTTAAAATAGATTAAATATTGTAAGCATCCATATTACATGACATAATTGTTTCTTTCAAGCAAACTGCTTATATTTCAATAAGCAGTGAAAATAGAGTTGATATGCCACATAATAGCTCGAAGATTTTGTTTAACTAAAATGGTTAAAGCAGAGTCAGGGGACATTTTTTTAAATCACATGCAGCATTTTTTTAAACAAATTGTTGCTTTAATTCCTTTTGCACAAAAATTGACAGCATTTATAAACTTGTAAAATCATGATACATTTCAAGCAAACATGTGTCAATTGAATAAAGTTATGATCAATTTTTCATTTATACCCTTTGATGGCAGGACTGAAGTGTCAAGGTCTGCTACTGGAATAGGCTTTCCAATGTTCTCAGCCTGGCTAGATCTTCGAACCCATCTTCAAGCATGTGATGTTCAGCTTCTTTTCTCCGAGTCATTCTGATAGTCATAATTCTCAAATTATGTGGCAAGCTGAGTTTGGTAAGCCTAAATACTGAAAGACGTAACATTTTAGAAACAAATACTCATATATGAAACATAGTGCAATAATCATGTGCTGCTCTTAGCAGTACATAATAGTAGCAATGTGTAGTCTATAAAGTACATACAAATAGTAAGATTGTATCTTCCTCCAAACTATCATTTTATTGTTGCTCTTACCCTCCTTTGCAAGAACAGTAGGCAGAATGTACGCAAGCATCAGAACTTTTCCTTAGTATTATCCAGCAGCTGTAGAAGCCTTTCTTGGTCAAAGGGTCCTTATCATGTGTTCTTGGTTTCACCTTCGATTTGATGGCAACAAAATATGAAAGATGGAAATTAATGTTATATGAAGTAAAATGAAATAAATGTTACCAGGGCTTTGAATAAGTTACCCATGGTATTGTAAACTGATATGTATTCCTTCTATGACAATGATTTGTTATCATTAAATGACTACTATACAGTACGATATATTGTTAAATACTAATTGTTTTATACTATAACTTGATAAATATTACATACAAATGTAACGGGTACATATCCTAAATTTTCATATCAGTTTATTTTGTTTGTCAGGTTTAAACATTATATATAATAATAGTATGCTCTATTTACTGGTTAATGTACTTTATTAGTGTAAGTGCACCAAAAAATGTTTGCTTTTAAAACTAGATATTTGCAGACAAAATGTTCATAATCAAGTATGAATAAGCATGTCTTTAGTCTCTAACTAGATAGGTCCTGGTTTCTCTACAATGAACTAGTAAGATATACATAGTACAATCTCATCTGTTGTGTACTTTGTCTTAATCTATATTTTTGTGTCAAAGTCTGTGAAATTGATTCCAGATGGTGATATGACTCTGTTTACAGAACAATAGTCTACTGACAGTTCCAGTTACTTAAACATACTACCAGGTGCTAATTTTGATATACTTATATGTACATGTATTCATATTTTTATAACCTTCCAGTTCCATGATACGAGAATGTTTCCAGCTGCATAACATGTCTGGCTTTAAAACATGCAGAATCCTTCCGGCTTATTATATTCACGGAGACTGGCGTGGCTAAATAGGTCATACGAAATAAGGTAGTTGTAGATATCAAAGATGCTGAGTCCAGGTAGATTTGATATGTCAGAAGTACCTTCTTTTCAGGTCAGGAGAGGTTAAATTACAGTCGCCCGTGAAGAGTTCCTGTGAAATCACGTGTGCTTTATTTTCAGACAATCCATCCGGATCTACAGCTATTTGAAGTTCTTTAGCTGTCATGCAAAGTTTCACAAGCCCTGCCTTTCGATTGCCACATAAAGAAATAACCCTGTCTGTGAAATACGTATTTAAATATTAAAATAAATATTAAAATAAACTGTTATTAAGAAAACCCATTTACCAAATACAAAATTAACTCAATAACAATAAAACATTGAACAATTGATTTTAACATGTGCAACCAGCAAATAACACGCCATTCTCTCTTTATATAGCAAAATTATATTTCATGATTTTTTTTATAAAACGTTTATAACAATGAAACTTTAAATGGCACAAAGTTGTTAATGTAGACATGTTCATAGCTTCCGAGTCAATGATAGTGACGTCAAAACGTTTTGACAAAAGCCATTTGCATTAAAAGGATTATTGTAGTATTTCAGCTGTTTTTATTTTGTTCAAATTAAAGTCAATACCAAAAAAGCCACGAAATATGTATATTCGGCAATCACACACATTTCAAATAATACGGGATTTAACAAAAACAATACATACGACTTTAATAAATTAGTTGTTACGCTATTTCAATACTCTAAATCTTACCATTGGCATGCCTGATCACATATTTTTGACACAAACTATATGTGTATTTACAAGTTATGTGAGTTTATACCGCGCCTGAGGCTTCATGGGTTAAAGTCAATCAATAAAATGGCATTGCTGCAAATGATTCAAACATTTTACGAATATATCATTCCAATGGAGGAACTGGTTTTGATCCGTATAACAGGGTGTGTTGTGCAACAGCACGGTATAGTGTCAAGCCTTCATATAAACGACTCCGATATCATTACATTAAAGAAACATTAATACACAAAAAGAACGAACGAATATTTCGTAAAATACTTCGTAAAATGAATAAATTTCAACGCTAGATCTGGTCTGGTTAAATAGTTTAAACGAGATGCAAAAAGCGTGTTTTTGTGACAATATATTCCATGTTTATTTCCAGCGACAATATCCGAACTCTAGATTATCGTTGGGCAGCTCATGAGAACAACATTATGCTTCCGACGCTATTTCTAAAAAAATGACTATTCGCTTTAACTTTTATTGGCATATGTCATTCAATTTCAACAATTATTGCAGTATTGTAAAAACAATTGATATTGTTCAACTATTGAGTTTTTATTTGTTTTAAATTATTTCAAGTTGCTAAGCGTTGCTCACCATGACGACGTATAGCTAATGATTATACATACTGTGTAATATGTTATTGTTAAGACACGTCTAACGCTTTATAAGACGTTGTATTTTACACACTTTCGGGATGATCATCAAAGTTTGGAAATGAAACAACTAATTTTTAAAATTCAAACGGTTTGTTTGATATACAATATGAATATGCGGTAAGATGCATGACAGCTTCATTAATTCACAATTTAGCAACTAATTCCAACTAACAACAACACGCCACAAAACGCGGCAATAATTATTGTGAAAAAGATGGTTACATATTGTAAGCAATCCCTTAACAAATGAGAATTTTTTTCCTCGGTTTTGATCACTTGTAAAAGTTCAAACATACATTTTTTTATTGCGGCACAATGAGGGGTACGTTTGATTAAGACTGTTGTTAAAATGGTTATCAACATTAGAAACACTGCACTTGACTTATCTAATTCACGGTTGACTTAATGGTTAATTCTTCTTTTTACATTCTCACAATTAACTTCGTTAAAGATCGTTAATTAAAGACACCATTATGTTGTTAAGTCTATTTTCATGTGATTTTAATAAGTGCGCAGAGCACATACCATGATTGATTACGTAATTATGTTGTTTTATATTTGCGTTGGTATTTCTCTCTGTTCAACGTTGTAGCTAATTCGTTAAAAATGGTTTGTAAACCCCATTACAATCCAAAATTAGCTTTGTAGATAATTTGATTGCAATTAATATTTGCATATAGCTGATTGAACGTTGTTTGAATAATTTACATGATCATGATAATTTTGAACATTTCCTCAGGGTCGCGATGATCTTTTTTTAAGTTCGAGTATTCATTAAATGCAAGCTTCTGAAAATGGGACGTGTTAGATTAAAGCAGATGGCTTCTCGTCTCATGATTATACATAATTTCAAGCTGATGTATTTATGTATGCAAATTATGGGTTCTGTGATAAAATAAAATTTCATCTGACAATTCCAAAAGTAAAACCAATATGCGTATCTGATATGAGGAAACAAATGTATGTATATATCTTGTTCTAAATTACAAAAAAAATGTTTAATAAATGAATATATTAATTTTACATCGTTCACAACAAAATAAGCAGCGGCAAAAGAAATGGCTTGTTGTTTGTTTGTTTTTGTTTTCAAAATAAAAGAATTCGCATGAATGTGATGTACACAACTAGAATGTATATCACATTTATACTCTTTGCTATATTTTGTTAAGTGGTATTTCAAGTGTACGCAGCTGCAGATGCTCTAAGCTTATATTGGCAATGAGTATAGCACGTGTGTCAATAAAAAAGACATGATGTATTGTCAACACGTTATTCCTTGTATAAAGTCGTTAATGTGAATAATGAATAAACTGCAATTGAAAACACATTTATCGTGCATATGAAACACTATTTGCAACATACAAATATGACAAGCTTTTGAGAAACGTATATATCGTTTATCATCGTAAGAGTGCGTATTTAAAGCGTTCGACCAGTTTTTCTTTAACTGTGTACTATCACATGACCATCATAATATGAAAATTACACAGAATCAATTGTATTAATATTAACCAAACTGCTGGTTAATGGGACGAGTTCGACTTAACCCATACAATCAAGCTATTTTGTCAAAAGAGTTTGATCCTTCGACCTTGCACACTGAAACCGGCAACTGTGCTGTACTGGAGACTGACGCAAGGCTGAATTGAAGAGAACAGTAGGACTTTTGAAGTTGGATGGCATTCATCTAAAATTATTCTGTTGTTTTGTTTTCATTGAATTAATCACTGATATGTTTTAAGAAGATGTATAATCGTTATAAAACACCTGACGTCTGACGTGACTTTAAAATCAGCTTAAGTGAGTTCTCTTAATTACAGCGTATGAAATGTATTGATAGAACCTCCATGTAAATCTCTTAATGCCAATAGCAAAGTTTTAAGTGACTTTAGTGATCACAATGTCCATTCACTAACACATTCCAATCAAAGTTATTATATATATAGCAAACAAAACTTGATCCGACGAGGACACATTTTGTTTATTCGATGTTGAACAGCCCTTTTCATATTTTACATTTACAATAACTGTATGGCATTGGTAGTGGTGATAAGCACTGGCAAAATCACTGAAACTTTGGGCATGCGTTTGTTAGCGAATACATATATTTAAGTGACAATCATCAGAGATAATGTTTTCAAGTCTACTAAACCGTGTCGCTGTGCTTGTTATCCACAGCACAATGAATCAATTGTTGGTTTATTATTTTTATTTATTATTAGCTATTACATGTAATATATTGTTCAAATCAGTTAAATGCCTCAGCATTTATTACACGCTATGTAATATAAAGAGATGTAGTAAAACACCGTTCATATAACGGATTTACGCTATATGCATACAGGTGAAGATGTGTGCTCCGTAAATTTCACGATAAATGTTGTATGTGTTTGCTCCTGTTATCCGAAAGCTGAGCGCCGTTTATCATGTTGCATACACAGATTTTATCTGTGACAGTAGGCACAATTGTTTTGTTTTTACCGTGCCAATACAGCTAGTTATGCCGGTCTTAAGTGAATGTTGAGCAAATGTAAAACGTTCTTGCAGTTTGATATGTTTTGCATGTATAGATGAATGCAAATAAAATGGATATTATTTCACGAACGAAAGTCGCATACCAAGTTGTATGGTCTGTGTCAGTTTAATAAAGAAAATACAATTTAATCAGACTTGTTCATCGTAGACCATCTAACCGGATTATTGTTATAACCTATTTGCAGTGCAGTGAGTACTGTGTATTTTGTTTAATGTATAATAACTTTATACTTGCGGTGGTGTTTCACACTTGTATATGCATGTGTGTTCAAATATGATGAATACATCTTGGATAGTACTAGAATATAAAGTTATCAGTGATGTATTATCTGGTGCGTTGTGATAAGTTTGGATTGTATTATACATGCCTTACGATCATTAACCGCATGTAAATAATTCGTTTGCTGCTAATGAAATTATATGTACGTGTTATATTTTAGGGTAAAACATAGCCCAGTGCATGAAATGGGTCTTTTTAGTATCAAAAACATTGTACAAGTACAACAGGATAACCCATGACTAAGCGAAAATAATGCGATTTAAAAATAGTGTGTACTTTAAAATACTAGTTGACAAATATGGTATTACAAGATTGTATCGTGTTTTCTCTATATTTATACTGGGGTAGACTTGATAGTCTCAAAAGTCTATACCTTACGAAGAATGCGTATTACTGGTTAAAGGATGGACACTCTGTTCAATATGTTCAAGTTCGAGTCTCCGGCAGTGTGTTTGCTCGTTACGTATAAATTGACCTTTTGTTTATATTGTATTAATAATTAAGATGAAAAGTGTCGCTGGCGAGAAAAATGTTTACAGTTGAAGGATTGTGGAGGGTTGCCGTTATAGATGGTGCTCTTGTTCAAAATGTCACCTTAACTGTGGGATGTTGTTGTTTTTAGAAGATATTATCAATTTACAATCATTTAATAAAACATAAGCGATGGTCGACTGCCAAGAAGACTGCATGTCCAATACCAGTGAACATAATATGCTCTTATCACGTTATCGAATTACATCTCCTTACAGTTTAGGAATATTTTAGATCGTTCTGTATGTTTCCCATTGCATCACCATTAGCCTTATTACACTGCTTTCATTGGATACTTTTTCGAATCATTCTATATTTATATATAAATCAGATTTCCAGTTCAGCAATGTGTAAACTTCTAAATATTTTTTCTTTGAATGTATGTGCATCCATCAAAGCCGTGGATTGTAAAACGTTACTGTGTTTCAATTTATCATTATATTATTGTGTAACTGGCAAAACTGACAGACTTCTTACATTAATGGAATTTACTTGCACTAGTATTCCGTATATGTAAATTGTGTTTCTGAAAAGTATTTAATGACTTCGTGTTGGTAACAGAGGCGCTGATATAATTAATGGTTTGTTTCTTAAGAATACATTTGTATTATAGGCCTCTGTGTCCTGCTATTAACGAATGTGGTACTTCGATATTTTAAGAAGTTACTACATGTTGTGTTTTAATTATTATGTTTTATCGTAATTATTCCTTAACAAATGTGCACATTACTATTCCTGCCTTTCGAGATGCCGTTTGTGTTTGTCACTCGAGACGGTATTTGGCCGGCTATTGTAAATGTACAGTATTAGAACAACCGGTAGACAGTCATGGAAAAATATCCGTCGTTAATCGTTCGTTTCTCCCGCTTGCTAACGAATATTGGCGTTTGTCTTCGTTAATTGTGTTTCTGCATTGTTGGCCGTCGTTCCTTAGTGCGCCTGTTATTAGCGGATAGACTCTGGTTATCGCACATTACTGTGTACTATTAAGATTACATGCAAGGCATATGATATATTTAGAGATGTTTTGCCTGTCTCATTGAGATATTAAAAATTGCCTTGAAATTTAAGCAGCTATATTCTTTGGAGTAAACATTGTTTTGCGAGATATTATTAGATTCTGAAGAAACCCAAAGCCTGGAATAATTGAATAGTGCTTGTTCAAAAAGGTAAATGGCTACTGTTTTCTCATGTCATAATTGTTGATCGCGAATAACTGGATACAGAAGAAAAAGCATTTAATTAAAAAACGTGAATGTGAATTGTTTTTAATTGTTTTGCAAGTCGTAAAAGTAATTCGTGTAATTTTATATTTTATGAACCGGTTTACACATGTGTCTCAAAAAATTAATACAAAGCTTTACTTTAAGCATTAATTGGACGCGATCATTGTTGTTGTAGTGAGAACAAAATGAATTATTGTATACAATTCAATATTCGTTTAGTTATTATACGCACAATTTACCTGCGTTTCTTTAGTGGATTGTAATACAGGAGCAGATTGCATTACCCAGCGGGATGTAATATATAATTATGTATGTGTAATCTTTGGACAATTATTATTGATTCATTAATAATAACAACCAAATCATTTGCAACGTGATGTCCGGTATTCGAATGCTCAGTAGAAATGTACATGTATTTGTATCGAGTATTTCGTGCGCTAACGTTATGTAAGATTATTCGATACAATTCACTATCTTATATATTACAAATAAGTATGCAAATGTTAGTATTTATCTTTTATCATGTGTAATATTTTATGGATCCATATAGTTAGAAGAATTACCAACACCAATATTATATTGTATTTATATATCAAGATTGTTTTAATTTAATGTTAAGATAACATGGCGTGTATATGTAATATGCTCATACAAAACTTCATAGTAAAACCAGAACATTGGCTTCGTTATTCGAAGAGCATCCCACTGGGAAATGCTATACATTAATCAAATTTTTATCACGGGAACGGATGTAGCATGTAGCAAAGTTGGCGATTGCAAAGATCTATAAAAAAAAATATATTGCATATATTTTCAATACAGTTTGAGTCGGTGTTAGAAAGCATGCAAGTTGGTTATTGTGTAAGTTTGTGTATTTTTTGTTTTGCCAATTTAAGCAGAAATTCAGTTATATCAAGGCAATCAGTTTACCAACTTGTGCACCAGTACTAGATGCACATACTTATGTCAGTAACTTACAAAGCCCTACTTGAATCAGATTAAGTGGAATATCTAGAAATAATTTCATTAACAATGTCCTAACAAGTTAAGTGGCCGGGGCGGAGATAGAACCTGTAATCCTCTTGTGTTTATGATTCCTATTACAATTTAGTAATGTTTAAAAAATCATAAATTCATGAAAGCGAAAATTACTGACATGTCTTGCAAAAAAAGAAATAGACCGGTTTCCTTATTATAATATTTTAAAACGCGAATTTTCTCAATTTCAGGATTTATCACGATCATTTTTCCTAATTCGGTTGGTGAAAGTACTTTGATAGATAGAAGGTGGTTATTTTATATGCAAGGAATGTGTTTAATAGTTTATTGTAAATAACATTTAATGCACCGTATGCTATGCACATGTGTTTTGCCTTTCCTTTTCCGATTGCATCCTTCTGATGTTTGTATCTGTATTGCGTAATAGCGCACAACCTAAATGATACACTATTTAGATGTATTATCTCGCTAACATTACTATTTAAAGTGACATCACTGGAATTACGCATGTAGCCCAATAAAGACATTGGTGCGGTTGATGTCATGACATCTAAAGACGTCTGATAATCCGCCATTAAAGCGCCTCGTAAAAAAATTTCAATGGCAACAGTTTAGCATGTCATCGTGAAGTATATATACGCTATATGCTATGTGTATATTATTTTTATCATTTTCTTCGATTCGTTTTAAAATAACAACAACATTAAAGTGACCAGTTAGAAAAAAATGTGAACTTTATTACAGTCAGTAGTTCATATCTCGTCGTCAATGTTGTCATGTAACCAGTTTTGTATAGTGTTACCTTATAATATACTTCTTATAGAAAGACTGCATAGCAATTGGTCACACTTCATCAATTAAAGAACTAAATAATTATATTTCGCTCCTGTGTGTGTAGCTTAAGTCGCTCTTTCTTTAAATATAACATATTTTTACTTTTAAAATGAGCTATATATAGCAAATCTTCGTTTAATCATAGCACATTCTATCGTACTTAAGTGCCAATGTCCCGTCACATTACATTATCAGTTTCCTGTATCTATTTTCAGGTAGATGTCACTGATTCCGACAGAGCTTGCAGCGACAAACACTGCACACTCCTTCAGAAGCCTACTTTTTCTTGATTGGTTCTGCATAAAGTTTAACGCCTAGCGATTGAGTTATACAATTTGTCGCTTTACGCAACATTCGTGGCATATTCGGATATCTTAATTCGTCTTTGCGAATAAACAAAACCTTAACTATGTAGTTCAGTCAATAGAAAGGTAAATGGTATATACTTGTTGCGAATTAGCACACATTTCTTCATCTCTTTTCAAAATGGCTGTCCAAGTTCAAGTATTTGACTTTTCTCAGTGCAATTAGATAATACAATTATTTAATTGTTGTGTAGGGTATAGCAGTGCGCTCAAGAAGACCATGCAAAATATCGTTTTCTAGTACATTATGAGATGTTATCGGAGAACCATTGGATTCCTCTAAAATGTGTGTAATGGCCTGATGTAACGAAGTTTAATGCAAACATTTATACAAATGCACTATTAAAACATCAACATTTGATTACAGCAAACAAATAGTGTCACGATGACAACAGTCGTGTACAATTATTCAGCCGTTTTGGGCGAAATAACGTTAATGACGCCAGCATTTAACGCAAGTTCAACGTCAACGTTCAACGTTAGCGTCACACCCACAGCGTCTGCGCGCTGCGTGGAACTCCTCAACAGTTCCTCAGGACCCCCAGCGATGTACGAGCCAATCGAAAGATATATAATATCGGCCGTTTTGTTCCTATTTCCGTGTTTAACTATGTTGGGGAACGTCATGGTTATCGTAGCAGTGTTAACACATAAACGTTTGCAGACCGTGACTAACGCTTTCGTTGTCTCGCTCGCTATTGCCGATATTATGGTTGCAATATTAGTGATGCCTTTCGGAATTTATCAACAGTTCAATAATAAAAACTGGCAATTAGGTCGAACATGGTGTCTTATTACGTCCAGTTTTGACGTCATGTTCACTACAACGTCCATTTTTAATCTTTCAGGTTTAGCAATAGACCGCTATCTCGCCATATGTCGGCCATTTACTCACGAGCTATTGACTCGACGTAAGGTAATATTAATGCTATCATTTTGTTGGAGTGTGCCTATTCTAATTTCATTTGTGCCTATATTGTTAGAATGGAATCATATTGGAATAGAGGATTATGTGAACTGCGCCTTTCCACCGGAAGATCCTTCCCAGTGCACTTTTATCGTCAACAAAGGATTCGCGCTTATATGCTCTTCCATAGCTTTCTACGTTCCGACTGTTTTCATTGTAATATGCAATGTGTATATATTCCGAACCGCCAGAAAGCAAGCGATGCAAATAAGAAGTTTGGAACTATCCGCGCATAGACACCATCGGAAGGGCAAGTTAAAGCATGAGACCAAAGCCGCTAAGACGGTCGGAATCATCATGGGCTGCTTCTTCATATGTTGGCTCCCTTTCTTTATCATGAACATAATCGATCCGTTCATAGGCTACAAAATCCCCTACAATATTTGGGCCGTAGCGCTGTGGTTAGGTTACATCAATTCCACGTTAAATCCGTTCCTATATTACAATTTCAACAGGCATTACAAGATGGCGTTCAGACGCCTGCTGTCATGCAAAGTGTGCCGTGGCATCAGCGAGTTCCAGGATGACGTCGTTCCCAGTACGCTATGCGCGGAAATGTCCCATTCGGCGTCCGCCAATTCTAACTCAAACTTGCACAACGGACGCCATTCCATACCACACAGCCAAATAAATTTCAACGTCGACTTGTGACGAACGTAAGAGGTAAATGACACGTGATCTGATCTGTCCATAAAAGAGGAAAAGGCGAAAACTTGGAAAATATATCATCTCTTGTTTTAACAAGATATAAAGAATACAGTTGATAAAGCATTATGCATACATCATTTTTAATACTTTACTAAAACAGGTAAACGGATTATACATTATATACTTGTTGTTTGCTTGGAGAAATCCCGTAATTTTTGCTAATTCAAACTTTAAATGTATAGGTTATTTAACAAACCTATATTTGATTAAAAAATAATTTTGATCTAATGTAGACATTTTTTTAAACACAGTTCATATCAAAATTAAATATTTCCCCCTTTAAGAATGACATTACAAGTGTTTAAGTTTTCCTAACATGAATTTATGTTAAGTTACGTCTTTTAATTTGAGTAAATGATAGATTTCAAGTTTACAAATTGTACGCAATACTTCTTGGACGACCTCAAAAAATTTGTCCCGCGTATTAAGGTTAGAAGGACAATTTTTTTATTAGAAAAACATGGGCAATCGGCTTTCTAAAACATAAACATGTGTACTGATTATACATTTTTACTTGGATGACTTTTGCGTTTGTATTCTAACAGTTTTCATCAAAATAATTTATTATACGGATGTAAATCAATAATTGATGAACAATTAATTTTCATAACAACTTGATCTAAAGGCTTTATGGTCATTTAATTCAATAGCCGCTTAAATTTTTAGCCAATTAGTCAAGTAGAAGTTTACTTGCATAATTTGGATGAATGTGAGTTAATTTAACACACATGTTATAATTTTAAACGTGTTTTATTCATATGTAGCTTGTCCTTTTGTGTTTTTTTACTGAGGTATCAATACATGTCCAGACTATTTTAACTGAAACTCGAACGTTGAGAATTTTATTACAATATCTTAATTACTTAATAAATTATATATTTATCTGTAATACTGTTTTATTTGATTTATATTGCTTGGATAAGTAGCTGTATTTATGCTTAGTAATTTATACAATATGATTATAAATTTTAACGATAATAAATTTAAATCAAGACATATGTAATTGTTAACATGCAAGAGACTTACACATATAACATAACCGATACTTTAATACCAAAAATGTTTGAGATCAGATTAGAAGTTGAGAATTATCGATATATTTTAATGAAATTAAGAGACATTCCATTGGTTGTAAAAGCACAATAAATAAGTTGCTTAAAATTAAGTAACAAGACTTTGCCCATTTAAAAAACTGTAGAATTAGACTGCACAGCCCGGTTAGTTGAGCAATGCAAATTTGCGAGGCCCTTGATGTGGTGTTCATTATAAACATCTCGTATCTGTACCTCTTAGTAAACTTCTACATTTCCATTGTCAAATTCGTGATATTATGCTTATTATAGTGTGTTTTTGTACTCGCTTTAGGTATTGTTTATGATTTAGTATTATTGCCATGCTCATAACGAAGGAATATGTGTATATTCAGAAAAATCAGTAAATCTGAATGTGTTGTTAACGAATACAAAGGCGGTTTAGCTTTTTTAAGATGACTGTGTAAAAACACAAAACAAAACACAACACTTGCTATGAGGACAAACTGTTACCGATGGTGATGTTTTTTCGGAATAGTAAATAAACACCAATCACGAAATTTTATTTAAATTTTATTCAAAGTATACAACAGTGTGTTTCTTTGGTAATATTAAAATAACGATTTTAATTTCCGCGATTGCAATTTAATTTATGTCATAATTTGAAATACATATACTTTGAATTTGAAGCGTAATAAAAGATACATATTGTAAAGGATACACATAACCACTAGTGTCATTTTATCATGTTCAGAAATTAACTCACCATTGTTGTATTGAAGGGTATGCACTTATTGTTTGTTTTTCATTTTCGAGTTAACATTTGTGTATTTATAAGAGCATTTATTTAGTTATTTATTTATTTATTAAAACAGTTCACTCGTGTTGTTGTCGTTTGTCCTTTTATTACATTGTCATCTTTTCTCATGTTGCAAATAAATGTTCAATATGGTCATGATTGTCTTTTGTATGAAACGAAAACATATTATATACTTATCAGCTGTCTTATATCGTGTAGGGTATGCATGAACCTTATAATTACTACAGCATCAGATTATTCCGCAAACTTTCATGTTAACGACCCCCTTGATATAAATTGTAAGTGGACAATGTTAATTATGCGCCAGTAAAATATAAGCGAGGTTTTTATGTGGTTATTGTTTTGGTAAACATGGGTAACAATTTAGGACCAATCACAATATGTGATTCGATTAAAGATAGTTTAAACATAAGTGGATGTTAAACAGGGTTTCAGCAAAAGTGCACGTTGCGTAATTTTAGTTCATATCAATATACGAGCCTTTTATTATTCCATTCTTCACATAATATGTCAATGCATTTACTGTGATATATGTATAATCTGCAAGCGTATTATGAAAAGTATAAACTTAATGGATCGAAAAGCAACAAACCTGGCGAAACACCCCTCAAACACTCTTTTGAGTCAACATGCAACCAGGGGCGTAGCTAGCATTTTTTTAGCTGTAGGCCCGGTTATGATGCATCAAAATGGGGAGCCCGGGAGTCCTCCCCCCCCCCCCCTGAAATGTTTAAATCCTAAAACGCATGTGGTGAGATTTAAAGCATATCTAGACAAATAATAAGATAAGAAAATATAAAGCTTTGGCCTGTTTTTCTATGAGATTTTACTGTTTTATCTCAATGTCAGAGAAATAAATTTTACTGTATTATCTTTATACCAGAGAACTAAATTTTAAAACAATATGGAACAGATAAACATTTAAAAGTGTAACACTCCACTTATTCACAAGTCAAACCATGGGAATTCTTTCAAATAATACTGTCTGCATGTCTATAACGGCACCGTAACGTGTTGAGTGTAAAACTTAATTATAGTTGATCTTTTACACTATTTGTTCTAACCAGTGCATCAATTACATAAAAATCAATATTTCTACACTTAACCGAGGCAAATGTGTTGATGATTTCATCGATCGAAACATCCGTTTCTCTGTGAATGTGTAGGAGTCCTAAATCAGGCAGCCTTTCACCAGAAATGGTGCTTCTCATGTACAATTTGATACGTCGCATAGAACTGAAGGGACGCGCACACGGGGCTGCAATATGAAATGCAGATTTCTAACACCTCAGCCCCACAGGGTCAATATTTGTATGTGTTTTTTTAAATTGAAGCATTTTTTAATTTTGTCATGTTTCACAAAAAATTGTACGCCCGGGCCTGCTGTGCCTAATAGCAGCTACGCCCCTGGCAACGACTGTTCCAAATATGTAAATAAATCTTCCATATTTGGTATAATTTGATTCATAGGCAATGAAACCACGCTTAAACCCTACTGGTGCATCATTAACGTTCGCCCCTTTTTATGATACAATACCCTCTTATCTGCTAATGATTTATTCATTAATATTGACACCGTAGTAACAATATTTTAGCTCAGTGTACACTAATTGATTGTATTTCAATTAGGATACATCTTATTCAAATGCACGCTGCCTGATGCGTGTTCTTTAATTGTTAATATGATCACATGAAAACAATTAAAATATATACATACTTTGTTAGACAATTTTTAAATGTGTACTTAGTAACGATCTTATTTGAATTACATAAACGTAGCACAAACCAAATATCTGTTTATTTTGGGTAATAACCAATGACATCATATGATCTCTTCCTTGTTATTATAAAGATTCGATTTAATATTTTACATGTAAGACAGCTTTTCATTATTGTATTGATCCTTGTCGGTTTAGAGGTACATTTATTGATGTACATTACCTTAATTAACACAATGCAAACATTGCATACGGTTGACATAACATTCTGAATGACATCGTGAGTACATTGTTTATTGACATTTTCTTAAGTCAATTGTCGAAACCTTACTGACATGACACATATACACGATAAATAAACCTCAAAGTTTGTACAAAAATATTATAAATCTGCAATACAATATTTGCACAACAAACATATTTCGGTGTGCGGTGGCTATAATTGGAAAACAATTAAGCCACTACTTAATCGAACTTGGCGTGTATTGCGACTATATAGGTGGACATTTTTCATAAGAAAGAAGGATATAATCATGTTCATATTAACTCCCGGACCGTAAAATTACTATAACAATATTTGTGTGCAATCAAAATATAACATAATATGATACGTTACAAAAAGTAGATGGTCAAACACGATGAGTACACAATGCATTATTTAAAAAAAAACATCTTACAGTCAATTACATACTGCCAAACTATTCACTTTTTGTTTCTAATCTGGCGATGTTGTTTAACCATTGGAATGTTTTTTATGATTACTGATGATGGCTTTTCATTTCGTATTTCAAAACATCTTCGCTTTCGAATCTTTTATCAACAAAGTAAATTGTATAACTACGTGTACCACAACAACAAAAGTATTAAATCATCCAAGTGATGAATCCAGCTTCACTTTCGTGTATTACGCAGTACACTCAAACACCATTCTTCTCTCACTATATTCGTTTGATTTAAAGCGGGTATATACGATCTTGTCAAATATTTATTTATTAATATAAAATGTGTAAAAACTTATTATACATATATTTCAATATAAACTAAAATAAAAGTTAAGAAGAACATGTGTCGAAAAATGCTAAATAAGCCAGATATTTAATTCTGAAATCGAAAAAGGCTGTACAGCCGAATTCGCCAGCATGTATATCATGCATGTACGATGTGAATCTACATTTAGTTTAACGGTTCATTTGAAATTCCTGCAGCGATATCGATTCATACGACACACGAACACTTACTAAAAAGACGAATGCATCGGTTATTGTAGGAAAATAATTACGAATTATCTTCGTCACAATCGGCTCAGGGCGCTAATTTGTATTTGCTGTATTTTATGAAATTCGTCTTAAATGTATCATTTTTCTTGCATATTGTGTGTTACTATAACATATTTGTATCAATATTTTACAATTAAGCACATATAAAAATCGTATATACCCGCTTTAATATAAAAATGCGCATTGACGTAAAACAACTTTATTCAAAGACGTATCGCGAATCAGCTTATCTTCGATAGATGCATTTATCTGTCATCATACAATATTCTACATGTTTAAATGGTGCTCTTGACAATAAACTATGGCAATGAGGATACAATTTTAGTAAAGTATTTCAATCACGACAAGGACTCCAATCGAGCTCAAATACAACTTGCTTCAAACATAACGGTAAATTAAAAAAGAAATGTATTCTCAAATGAGTCTCACTAATTCAAGAAGTAACGATACAGATGTAGTTATCGTATTACATATTAAAAAACGTCCAGCACAACCAATCTTCATTAGTGATATTTCTTTTTCAAAACTCTCGATTCATATTTTATATGAGATAATAATATTCACTGGGATGAGATTAATATAGTTGAGATTGATTAATTGTGCTTCTTTCACAAAGGGGTTGGTAAATGACTTTAATTTGATTACATTTAAACGCAGAATTAAATATTAACATTTTATTTACATTTAAATTAATTGAGATAGAGGCGTATGCAGTCTTGATTGCATGAACGCAATGCCATATCATAGGTGCATTTATATGTTTGATGGTATGCAATAAATAAATTAAATTTGTATGGGCTTTTCTTATTAACATGATATAATATATTTCATGTTGACATGTCGTTCCTTTTGCGCTGATTTGTACGTTATATTTAAAGTATTATGCCTATGTGTTAATACAATTTATAATCAATTTGATATTTAAAACCAGTTGCACTTTTCGCAATATCTAATAGACCTATTCTGCCCTAAGCGTTACATAGATCATCTCGTATAAACAAGTGAACAAAATGCAAGCGTGTACCTTTAGAATTCTCAGATAAGAAAATCATTCGTAATAAATTTTAGACTTATTTGCTCGGCACCAAAACAAAACGTGCAGATTTTCTTACCAACGATTTTCTGAAAATAACTCATCTGTATTCAACCACCGACCAAGTTTTCTCTATTGGCGTGCTGAAAAAAATAGTAATGCACTTTACTTGTAAGCATTTAAAATACATATGATGCACAACTCATGCCTTGTTCGTGTTCAAAAGCAAAATAAGTATTGTTGTCTCCAAGCTTCTTTTATATTTTGAGCGTTACATATCCACTGTACTCCGCTTCTGCATACTATATGGAGATCGGATATTGTGTATAATTACTTCATTGATTGAGCATCTAATTATCATCTTACAAGTTTGCGAGCAGCTTTCGTCGTAAGAAACAGAGCGATGCGTTATTCCACAGCGTTTAAGAATTCTAAATATAATAATCCATACTACAATTATGTTAGCGTTTACAAAGAAAAGTATAAGGAAACTGGTTCTGTCAATACAGATGTTATTGAAATTGAAGCTAATAATGCATACAGTAATAAACGAAAATATTGCCTTCACCTTCAACAAAAGTGTCCTTTTCCAAAATATTTCTTCGAAAAGAACTACACATACACGTTTTGTCTTCGGTAACCGGAGCGGAACATATGGAAATGTTAATTTGTTTATTGAAAATATGTATATAAAAATAAATTTCTCGGTACATATGTTTTTCTACAATGTTTTTTAGTCCGGACTTACACGTGTTCCTAACTGTACACACTCTTAAGCTTTTGTGATGCTGTTTTTTTAGTTATCTTATTTTGCGTTCGTTTACGCCAATCTCTGAACGTTGATACGAACTCGCCTGAATAAGCCGCTGTCTTATTTAAAAAATGTTAATGGTAATACATGTGCTACCATATCAGTATGTACTCAAATTCAAAATAACCTTACTAGGATGACAATTAATCATTAAAAGCGAATTTTCTTTCCAATAAACTTGACTCTTCAGACAAACGAAGTGGAACGGATGCGTGGTCAAGAAACGAAACGTAACAAAATCTCGTCGCTAAAATTGCCATGACATGACATGACATAGCACATCAAAAGGGTTGTCGTATTTATTACTATTCCGCAGATAGATCAAGCTTAGTTGCGTCAATTAATTGCTGGCAGTTATTAAAAGTGGAAAAAAACTTCTTGCTGGTTCGTTTTATTCTGCTACCTATGTGTTGTTTGTTAGCATCACAGGTTGAATGATCGTTAAACGAATTATAGGAATCTATTTCTTATTTTATCGTATGTAAAACTTTATTGCGAAAATAACGTGTTCCTTGTTAGAGATTAAATAAGCTATGTAAGTGCTTACCATGTGCGTTTAGTGTGATGCTTCATGCGTTTGTTAAATTCATAATTTTTACTATTTTCGGTTCGATTTGTGCGCAAGCATCAATACACATACGAAACTTAAAAGCATAATTGCTTTGAGAGAAAATACTGTTACAAAAGTGATCGAAATCTCTTAAGTAACACTGTTTTAAGCAACTAGCAGTTGCCGATCCAGTACAAATTAGTTTTATAGTTTCAATCGCAAGAAAGATTTCAACATGTCCTGCACAATCGTGTTATATGTTTGTTAAATGAATTAAGCTAAAATAATGTTTTAGTAATCTTTTCAATATATATTACAATACATCGTTACGTAGTTTTTAATGGTTTACTTTAAATGATATGATTGACGTTAGCTTACATGTAAAGTTGTTGTATGGAACAAGTGATGTATAAGGTGCTAAAACAAACTGACACTCGTAGGAAACCTAATTGACGTTTTTCAACGTGTAAGTTCATTTCTTTCCAGTTTATCGTATACATAAGTGTCCTTATCTTAAGATAAGGATGTTTAAACCAGCAACGTTTCAACTTGGTTATTTCTTGTCTAATCTTATGCCTCAGGTCGGAAATAGCGGTCGAGTTTGGTAAGCATGTATTGTCGTACTCAAACATTGCACACTTGTTTTGACTGAAGGAAATATTCCATGCATTCCGTTACCACTCGCGTACGCCCACGGCGCACCGTAGACATACATGCTGCAATATAACATACATACATGTTTTCCGGGTTTGCAATGAACCGGGGAGTAGGTATAAGTACTTTCTGTGCTGACTGAAATGTCAACGATCTATGACCATGGTAGTATATGACTTATGCGCTTACCTATCATATGGACTGTTGGTTTCAATTACGGACTTGTTTTATAGCATCTCAGTAATGAGTACACTATAACAACATGACATGTGTCATAAGTATGTATACTTGTTTATACTAGTGATAAATCATGGAACTATATAGAGTGTATGTGTTGGTAATTTGGTAGGTTGTCAAGTTTAATTCATGATTGGTAAGAAATATTAGTACTTTTCGAGTGTTACCACTAGTGTACAACTAGTTTAAAACTGACAGTGGTTGACCTATACACTTGATTGAACTAATTTTGCGATTCTCTTATAATTTCACTGAGTGAAATCATTTATAATCTTAAATGTTCACTGATATCGTTTACTTTCAGAAATTATATTCCTAATATCACTGACAGCGTATAATAGATTGTTATCTGTTGTAAGACTTATTATTCAATTTCCGTTACACTTAATCAATGTTGTCATATTATAAGTCTTCGGGTCTCTCAGATGTTGAAATAATTCTTAAATAGTAAAGAGATATTGGTCACATGACATTAATAAAGGATAGTATATACTGCTATCATGTTTGTGAAACTGAAGACGCATTCTGAATCTCTAAAATAATGATGGCTCTTTACACGAATTACAGCTCGTCAATCGTCGTGTTTTAATAAAATCTTATTAAAACGAAAATTACAACTTTGACTACTGTAAGTTCAATGCCGCTTCATTTTGTATGTGTCTTGTTTTCAGGTAAAAGTCGCTAATTGACCGGGCATTAGGATGACAACCATCGGGCAATCCTTCTCAAGCCTACGTCACGTAATCGGGTTTTCATATATGCTTATGCCAATCAATTGATTTACTCTTCGGTCATGTCACTTCAAATTACCGGCAACTATATATAGCTAAAGTCGGCTTTGGAAAACAAAAACACAAACCCTTGCTGCTGTATCAATGCACAAAAGGGAAATTGTACATCAGTGTCGGTAATTAACCGACGTGTTTTCATCTGCGATAAGTCCTTTCCTTAAATCGCTTCTATTCGGGTTGTATACATTGGCCTTTCGATATGCTGATTTTATTAAAGAATAAGTTGATTGCTTTATAAACGAACCCAAAGGGTAAAGCAATTCAATCAAGATTACTCGAACAAGTTTCGTGTCCCTAGTACAAGTAGAAAGGTTATTGGAAGAACTTGGTTAATGTGCGTGTAATTTTTCGGACGATTAGAACGTAATGCAAATGTAAACAGGCCCGTAGCCAGGGTTTTGAAAAGGGGGTGCGAATTTTTGTCATAGACGATTGTTATTGAGCAACGAAGTGGAGAAGGGAGTATGTGCGGGAGGGGATGTTGAAACGTAAACTTCTGCATTCTGGTCATTGTTTTTAAACGTATTCAGAGACTGAAGTTATAGAGCATTTTATATGAAAATTCACTTTACTTTCATTGACCATACTCAGTGACTGATCTACATGAATATGATACAACATACACGTATTCCCCACCACGTTTTTCAATAACCACCTTTTTCGATCAGTCACGGGAATACATCATTTTATACGGTGTTTAATCCGACACTAGTATGCGCGCACACTTTGTTTACCTATGCAACAAAAACTTATAGAATGTGAAATCAACAATAAGAACGGTATAAAATATCATTATTTATTGGAATCTTGGAATCTTGATAAAATTGGTGTGTTTTACCTTTCTAACATTCTACCATTCATAACTCGAGAAAATTAAATGGAAATATTTGACTTTTTTACAAAACAATTATTTGTCTGCTACTATGGATAGTACCATAGGCCTATCATTGCTCTAAACGTGCTAATAGTGTATTGTACAGCAAACACTGATTAGCAAAACGGGGTCTTCTCTAATGTGCATCAATTCTAAAAAGAAATCAAAATGGTATTATTGGTTATTTATTTATTTTTTTAACTATTTTTAACAAATAAGTTATCTTTTTTAAAACGAATTTCGGAAACATACGAATATTTAAGGCTTCATTAAGACCCTATAACCACAAACTACTAGCCCTATGGTCTCAAAGCCTCTAAACAATGTATACCAGGACGTTGAAGCAAAAAGATGTACTTATTTGCCCATTATATGCTCAAGATCCGTCACAGTTGATGAAAATTAAACGTTAACGTCCAGCTGATCATATAACGTTTTGAATTCATTTTAACAACTGTTTAAGAGTAGGACATTCATAGTGTGAAGTTTGACATAAAGCAGAACAGATGCCATTAAATGGATATTTTCACGCTTTGGTAAATTGACAAAATTGAAAAAAGTTGTTTTAGATTCGCAAATTTTCGGTTTAGTTATGATATTTGTGAGGAAACAGTATTACTGAACATTTGCCATGGTCTGATATAGCCATTATATGCATCTTTTGAAGATTTAAAAACCTAAAAATTATACAGCGTTGCAACGCGAAACGATTGAATAATTTCGAGAGTTCTGTTGTTGTCGTTTAAACTTGTGAAACTACGAAGATTGCTTATATAACGTATAAAATACGCTTCCTATGTATGCTTGGCAGGATAGCTCAGTTGGCTAATGTGTTTTTACTTCAGGATTCCGGGGGTCACTGGTTCGAGCCCTGCTGAGGGCCACTTTTTTTCCTTTTTTAAATTTTATTTTTGATTTTTTACTGGAGCTTTTAAAATTTAATGTTTACTTTTTTATCAATATAAAGCATTTAATGACAAACTTCAAAACATGCCAAAATCTGTGAAAAGGCCCTTTTAAGTGTTGGTAAATAGAAAAAAGCTATATTGCTTTGTAACAATGATTTGTTTTCTTGTCATTCAAAAACAATAATCACCTAAAATATATTTTCTTGTTCATAAGATTATTTATTTATTCAAGTTAATCAAATTTTTTTTCCAGCCATTTAGATAATTTTCGTAAAAAGGTTATTGGACTGGGATTTCAACCCACAATAAGTAGGCTTCAACATTATGTTATGATATCTCTTGCAGTTATAGCTTTAACAGACATTAAAAAACGATTACAAAAAGTTACAAAACACTCATTTAGTATCAAATATCTATAAATAAGTATCGATTGTATACGGATTAGAGTGCCAGTTTAATAATTTTGCATTATACAGAAAACAAATATCTATTTGTAACAAAGATTCCAATTCCATTTTGCGGGGACCAGCTTCTTAGATCTTCTAAAATTTTGCTTTCACTACTTCTAATGATTTCAACAATTCTACGGTTAAAACTTGTAAATAAAAATCACGCACTATCTTGGAAATTACTTAATCGAAAAATTAATTATATGGAATCCTGTCGGTTGCATATTGAATACAACATTATTTTAACGCTTAAATACGAAGACTCACTGGGTTCCTGGAAAAAATAAATTTCCGTTTTTACGTCCAATAAAGTTGGGTGCAACGTAGAGTACAATTTTGTATCTCGTCCAAAAAGATTGGGTGCGAACGCACCCGACGCACCACCACCCCCCCCCCTTGCTTCGGGTATGGTAAAGCAGTCTTATTAAAATAATTTAACAATATATATATATATAAGCATGTGATGCCATCAAAAATCCATGTAATTATGGCAATGATCGTGTAAAAAAGGTCAGCAGTTCTCGGCGCGACAGCGTTAAATACTAAGGAGTTACATCCTAAGTAACCGTATACTATAAACACGCACCTCACACAATTAGAGTCTCATTGGTACAATACGCAATAGTATTTCGGGCCTCTCAACGAAGTACGAGCACACCATCGTTTTATAGCATCGACAGTTCCATTCCTTTTCCTTAGTTGACTGTTTTAGGAAACGTCATGGTAATCGTAGGGGTTTTAAAGCACACACGTTTGCAGACCGTGACTAACGCATTTATTGTTACTCTCGCTATTACTGAAATCATATTAGTATTGCCGTTCGGAATTTATCAACAAGTCAATAATAAAAACTGGCATTTAGGTCGCAAGTGGTTTCTAATCACGATTAGTTTTGGCGTCATGTTCACTACAACAAACTTTTTTTTTTAATGTCATGGGTCTAGCGCCATTTTTTTGGCATTTACTTGCGAACAATTGGCTTTATCAAATGTGACATTGATGGTATAACTTTGTTGAAGTTTGTTAATTCTAATTTCATTTACGCATATATTGCTTCAATGGAATCATATCTAAATAAATAACGTTCCCACTGCGCGTCCGTCATCACCAAAGGATACGCCCTTTTTGCTATTCACGACCTGTCCCACTCGCCCTCCACTCGAACCTATAAACCTATAACGGACGTTATAAAATTCCTAACGGCAAAATAGGAAACAGCGTCCACTTGTGACATACATAGAATGCCACGGAAAAATTATGTGATACTTTCTTAAAAAGGAAAATGAGAATTTCTTTAAGTACAGACTTTTGGTGTGGGTCTACGACAGAAATAAGCACATTAAAGAAATAGTAAACCCGACTGAGGTCCCTATGGCATTATAGTGACCAGCCAGGCATCCAAAAACCGTATATGGACCGAAGAGTGTCCCCTGTATCATTGTACAGTATTATACCGGCTTTCCGTACTTTTATTTTCCATGCAACTGAATGCGAAAACGATGACGTATATCGCGTGACGTAGTTCATCTGACAAAACATTCCAGTTGGAGCTAAATTCTCTGGATGTTAAGGACTTGTCAAACGTGTTTTTTTTTTCCAAAGAGTTAGTTATTTGTTAAAGGAATCGATCGAATGCAAAACGTATTTCGGACTGTGTGTTTATCATACATAATGTAAACATCGATAGGAATACAATAAAATAGTGTAATTTAAAATAAGTTTCGATAATGGGATGGAAGAATGGAAAATGGAAGTGAATATCGTTTCGACTTTATTGTTATAAACATAAGATTAACGTGGGCATTGAGGTTAGCGTGTCGTTTATTCTAAATTAAGTTGTTGTTGTTTTACTCTTGTTAAAGCTGAAATACTGTCCATGCTGACCTGTTCAATAAAACGCTTCAACACAGTGCACAGTTAGTGGTGTGTAAACCCGAACGGTCCATATACAAACAATTGTGACCGGTCCATATACTCTGAGGCTTCTCTTTCGTATTTTACAGACTGAAACCGGTCATATAGATATAGAAGGACCAATATCTCTGAGGTGTAATATATATAAATATATGTTTAAGTTCGCTAAGAATATTTATTATTTACTATTGTCTTTGTATTAAGATAATTATCATAATATACACTTCAAGCCTTGCCAAACAATCTAAATTTAAATAAGTAAAGTTTAAACTACGTTAGTTTAGCTGCATCGAAGGGAAATGCGTATTGAAACGATGCCTCGATATCTTTACCTGAATCAAACATGTACTTGATGTCTTTTTTGACATCTTTAAAGATCTTTAAAACGCTCCTACAGTGGAGATCGAACCCGTGATCTTTCAGTCACTAGGCGGACACCATATCCTCTACGCCACGGCGACCTTTGAATCCATATGAAAAAAAATCATTTACTGATAACGTTGTTTTTTTTAATTAACCGTTGATAGGATAGTACGCTGTTTGTTTGCTTCGTTATAATACTGTTGGAGTTCAGTCATTTGTATACACCAATCTACGCAATAAAATTTGTTTTAAACATAAATTTATTCGATTCTTAACAAAATCGATGTAAGTGCGTTTTAATAAGTTTTATTACTACATTTTAAATAACGAAGTCAGACCTCAACTAGACATAGTTAATACATATTTTCATTGAAAACCAAAAGCGATACAAAAAGCAAAAATCGCGCTAGACGTGTGGATTACGTGACCGTGCATAAGTTATTCAAATGGTTGTACTGCATGTACGATTTCGACTCAAATCAAAGCAACTGTATGTATTGGTAAATGTTACAACACGTTGTCTAAATTAATTGAATGAACATTGTATGTCATAGTTGCATTTTAGACCGGCTTTAAAGACTTGTTTTTCTGTTGCATGTATAGACTTTGGTTTACAAAAAAAAGAATGTTACACAAATCAAATTGATTATTTTTAACACCAATATTCGAAGAAAATAAAAATACACATGCAATCAAATTGTCCTCTTGTGCGCTAGGTTCCATGACATTGATAGATTAAGAATTAGATTATCCACTCCCAAATGCATTTGTTTGTCAGCATAAAAGAGATACATCTTTCAATTCCGAGTGGTTATTTAACCGATGGCGAAGTATGCAGTTTGAAGTAGGAAACAGTATAGTTTTACTATATTTTGACTGTAACCATTAAGACAAATAATAATTATTAAAAAATGTATATGTTAAAACAAATTAAACAAACTTGTCCCATATTATATCTCAAACTTAACAATTCAAAGGACACTCACGGTAGGTATGTTCCATTTGAGTCGGGTTCTGAGAAAACTGGGCATAATGCATGTGCGTAAAGTGTCGTCCCAGATTAGCCTGTGTAGTCCGCACAGACTAATCAGGGACGGCACTTTCCGCTTTTATTATATTTTCTGTTTAAAGAAAGTCTCTCATTAGCAAAAATCAAGTTATAGGCGGATCCAGGGGGAAGAGGGGGCGGACGCGGCGTTCGCCCCCCCCCCCCCTAAAATCGCCAAAGTAAAGTCAATTCAGTTGATGTTTCACACTTAACTATATCTTAATCACCTACTTAAACTTGTCAAAGCCTTAAAATCACTAAAATCGTTGAGCTTTCGAGGGAGGAGGGCTTCGCCCCCTGGACCCACAAAGCTATACACTATGCACTTTTTTTGCATTATAAGAAGGTACTTTGATGAAAGTATATAAGGCGTGACATGCTCAAGAAGTGGTTGTCAAATCCTTCAAAAACATTAAAATATTGAAGCTTCCGGGGAGCTTCCCCCCCCCCCCCCCCCTGGACCCCCTAAACAATAAACTATGCACATTTTTTGCATTATAAGAAGAAACTTTGATGAAAGTATATAAGGCGTGACATGCTCGAGAAGTGGTTGTCAAAGCCTTCAAAATCACTAAAATCGTGGAGCTTACGGGGAGCTTCGCCCCCCGGGACCCCAAAGCGGGGCTTTACCCTGCACCCACCTGGACCCCCAGCAAATCTTTCAATATCCCGTCGCCACCCCCCCCCCCTAACCAGAAATCCTGGAACCGCCCCTGGGAAGGATTGTCCGGTGGTTGCATGCGTACTAATCTAAGGCCCTGGAGTATTCATAAACTTGTTTATTATGTGTTATTTCATAATGTAATCAAACTGCTATTGTTTATATTATCATTTACTCAACCATTACACTATCCCATACACAAGATTATGGTTGATGTGTTTATTTGTTATATTAACTGATAGAGTCCTAATTTAAATATATTTTGTCTTATGATAATAAACAGAACTTGAATTACAAAACTTACTGTCAATGTCCGAACTTCAAGGAAGCTAGTACAACAGTCATCTTGCAATGATTCTATTGGTTATATTCATTTCTAAGTGACTTAACATTGTATAATTATAATAATAGTTAAAACGACTATAAGTTACTTTAAGACACTATTTTATAGTCATTAAATGTTCATATATGTTGTTATTTGTGTAAATTTCGCCATTCCTAAAAAGCACTTTTCAGCTGTTGAAATATTTCGGATATATTGTACCGTAATATTTCTTCTCTGTCATAACCGCATTTTTATTTAGGTCAGAGAGAAGTATATTTGTTTATTGTTAGATGTAGAATGATTTGCTTATCTATATATGCTCCTAAAATGTTTTTGTTAGTTAAAATATATTTTTATAATTGTTGAATGTTTTCCGCTATGGAACTTTGTTTAGGATTTAGGATTCATAACTGCATTTGAATGGGTGTCGTAATCCTAAGTCGTTATGATTGGCTTGGCCAAATTCCTAAGACATTTTCATTGGTTGGTGCGAAGAATTACGCAGAATCCTAAATCCTAAGTGCTTAGCGACTGGTATAAATAGCACCGGTAAACAACTTTTGGTATCTATCCTTCAGGATCAGTTCAGATCACTTTTTGAAAGTTCCTGTAAAATCAATTTATTCCTTCATTTAAAATTAGAGTACTATAACTTCGTATGTAATCATTCACCATTCCAAAGATGGTAAGCGTTATTTTGTCCGATTTAATGAGCGCTTCATTAGGAACTCCAAAAAGCTTTAATTTATGATGAAAGTTTATCGGCATTATTAAACTTGTAATACTGTTCAATGATGTTTTGTTTATATGAGTACTGATGCATATGGAATAATTTCCATATCTATTAAAACAAGAGTTTGAAACCGCGAAACTGTGTTCTTGACATTATTGAAAGTGCCATCCTGACACGGGCACTTGGAAGACAATGAAGAAGGTTAACATTGCCCGTACCTAAGGGTGGGGTATACTACACTAATACTATCGCACATGAATAAAAAAAACGTAATTATGGCTATACTAATTATTATTTTTGTACGCAGAAAACATCTGATTGCCCTTGACATATTGTATCACAAATAAGGTACAACTTTAGGTTTTCCTGTTGGGCTTTGACAATACCGGCCTTGGCCGGTATTGGTGACGTCTATCTTGTAATTGTAACAGAAACACGATCATGCTATATTAAAAGAAATTGGCCATGTGTATATACATAAAAAAACACGTTATGTTATTGTTCGAACTAAACAAGAACAATTCACTGACGCATCAGTAGGCGAACCCTGTCTGGACTGTTTATGTAATTTATTCGTTTAACAAAGCAAATTCGTGTTGTTGTTGCTTGTTTTTCAGTTAAAGAAGCTTTCTACAACAATCGCTAGAAATGTTATGTTTTACTCGTTGACAATGACATCCGAATACTTATATACGATAGCGGTGCTTATTTAGAGTGATATAATATTAATTTAAATTATATAACTGTAACCTATCAACAAATTAAAACAAGTTTATGAGAAGTATTGATTTTATAAATTACACGTGTTTTTCGTGACATTTATCTATATCTAATTAATTACACTACACTTTATTATGTGCATAATTAAAAGTGCATATGATTAACAAGTCATGCCTTGTTCATTTCCAAAAGCAAAGCCATTATGTGTATAGTATTCAAAGCTTCTTTTGTATTTTGGGCGAAAAATAACCTCTGTATACCGCTTCTGCATGCTATATGCAGATTGGATATTGTGTTTATTTATGTCATTGATTGAGCATCTACGGATATCCGGTCTGTGCGAGCAGCTCTCGTCGTTACGTAACAAAAAGATCGATTCGTTACTCTACAGCGTTTATGAATTCAGAATATAATTAGTAATACTGCAATTAATTAAGCACATAACATTAAGTCTTAATAAAACTGATGCTGTAAATACAGATGTTAGTGTGATTGACCAAATTAAATTGAGAAGAACATTTTGCATAAAGCATAACTACAACTATTGAATCGTTGGCACCAATAAAGAAAAAAATGCATTGATGAATAGCTATATATGCAACAATAAACGGAAACTATTGCCTTCACTTTTCGAAAAGTATTCGTTTCCAAAATATTTCTTCCAAATGAACTACATATATATACGGTTTGACTTCGGTATTCGGAGCTGAACATATGTTACGACTATTTGTGTATTTAATTTATATATTCCTCTGTACATATATATTTTACATGATCTACGTTAGTCCGGACATTCACGTTGTTTCTAACTAATTCACGCCATATATTGTTTTTAATATTAGATTTTTATCAAATCAAGTCATATTCATAAAAATCTTAAGCTTTTATGATGATGTTTGTATTGTAGCTATCTTACCTCGAATGTGTTTACGATAATTTACATGAAAACGTGCCAGAAGTAAGCACTATCTTATTTGAAAAATGCATGCTGTTCATACATATGCAACATTATCCACATGTACTCAAATAATAACCTTACGCTGATGACAATTCCTCATAAAAAGCGATATTTGTAAAATAAACTTGAATTTTCCCTCAAACAAACGAAGAGGTATGAATGCGTGGTCAAGGAACACAACGTAACGAAATATCGATGGTAATATTTGCGAATCCATGACATACCACATCAAGAGGACTGTCGTATTTATTGCTACTCCGCAAATAAATCAGACTAGTTATTGCGCTGGCGGTAATTAACAGTGGCAAAAATCTTCCTGCTTGCTTGTTTAATTCTGCCTATGTGTTGTTTGTTATCATCACATGTTAAATGGTCATTAAACGAATTACAGGAAGCTCATTCTTATGTTAACGTATGTAACCGTTATTCCTAAAAGTACATGTCCCTTTTTCTGATCAAATTAGCTCTGCGATTGCTTACCATGTGCGTTTATGGAAATGCATCATACGTTTGTTGAATTGAGTTCTCCTCTGTACAGTTTGATTTGTTTGCAAGTATGAATACACATACGAAACGTTAAATTCATATTGCTTTGAGAGAAAATACAGAAAAATATCTTTTCGGAAACACTGTTATCAACTAGCAGTTGTCGGCCCCGTATAATTTAAGTTTTATATTAACAATCTCAAATATTGATGTCATTCTATCAGTCTACAGAGTTTCTCAGCTTTTAAATACTTCTTGAAATGTTAAGGGATATTGATCACTTGACATAAATAACGGATAGAATATATTGTTCTTATGTTTGTGCATCTGAAGACGAAATTTTAATATATAACATAATGATGGCTTTAAACACGAACATAGCTAGTCAATCGTCGTTTGAAAAAGTAGCTTATCGTTACGTTTAATACAATTTTAGACTACTCAAAGACTATGTCCCGACGATAGCGTGATCATTTTGTCTGTGTATATTTTCAGGTAAAAGTCGCCATTTGACCGAGCATAAGGACGGCAACCACCGGGCAATTCTTTTCAAACCTACTTCAAGTAATTGGTTCTGCAGATAGGCTTACGCCTATCAATAAATTTACTTTTCTGTCACGTCACTTCACATCACCGGCAAATTTACATACCTGAAGTCGAGAAGCAAAAACGCAAATTGGGTCGCTATATAATTGCACAGAGTGGAAATGGTACACAAGTGTCGGAAATTAACCGACGTGGGTTCATCTGAAATATCTCCCTTCCTCAAGTTGCTTCTGTTCAGGTTTAGAAAAATTGAACGTTCAGTAAGCTGATTTTATTAGAGAATAAGTTAATTGCCTAATGAATGGACTCAGTGGGTAAAGCAATTCAATTACGATGAAAAGAAATCGTTAATCTTGTCCATTTAAAAAGGTGCGGTGAATGTGCGGCGAGTGTTTAAGAATAACTTCAAAAATATAAACATTAAATGTTATGGTGTAATCGTTCGTGTTCAAAAGGCCTTAAGCTCTCGGCGATACGTCAACTACTGAGACATTACGCCCTAAAATAAACGTCAACTATTAAAGCCTCTATAACGCTCAAAATCAACGAACATTTCGTAGAGTATTTCGTCAAATAAAGTTTACACCTAAACAATCAGTGTTCCTTATAGCAATCGCCACAATTTCAACGCTAGATGTGGAATGATTACATAGATTTTTGTAGATACAAAATGCTCGTTTTTATTTATTTTTGACACAATTTATTCCATTTTAATTTCCCGCGAATATACCTATTCATATGACACACGAAACACTGAAATGGTACCATGTTAGTTTTCATGTGTCGTGGGAATATATATCGTTGCGGAAAAATAAAATGGAATTAAATATGATAAATAATAATAAAAACGAGCATTTTGTATCTATAAACATCTATTTAACCAGACCGCATCTGGCGTTGAAATGTCGGCAATTGCCATAAGGAACACTGATTGTTAATTGTTTAACTTTATGTAAACGAAATAGTGTAAGAAATTTTCATTGATTTTGAGTAGTAATGGGGCTTTAACACGCACCTCACATAATTAGCATTTTATTGGTGCATGAGAATAGGCAATAGTTCTTTGGGCCTCTCAACAACGTATGAATGCATCGTTTTATTATATCGGCAGTGCTATCACTCTTTCTGTAATTGACCGTGTTGAAAATCGTCATGGTAAGCATAGCGGTGTTAATACATATACGTTTGCAGGCTGTGACAAGCGGTTTCGTTTTCCCTCTCTACCGTTGACGTCGTGTTTACAACTACGTTAATTTTCTAAAATAGAATGTTAAGCCATAGACCGCGATCACGCCAATTGTAGGCAATTTACTTACGAGCAAATGATTCGACCTCAAGTGATATTAATTCTGTTGGACAGTGCTTTTCAAAATTCATTCGTGTGTGTATTATATCAAACCCGTGATCTCTCGGTCGCGAGGCGAACACCATATTCACTACGCTACGGCGACCTTAAATCTTTTGAATCAAAATGAAAAAGTAATTTACTGTATAATATGGTTTTTCATTCTACATTGATAGGATAGTAAGCTGTATGTTTGCTTCGTAATTTATATCAAGAAGTCAAACCTCGACTAGATATTGTAAAATTTTGTATCTACGAAGGCGGAAAAAAATCACACCTCGCGCTAGTCTTTATGGACTTTGTGATTGTGCATAACTTATTCAAATGTTTGTTTGGTGACTGATGCATGTACGAATTTGACAAAAATAAAGGAATCTGTATTTATCGGCATATGATTAAGAACGTAGTCTACCTTTATTTGATGAAGATTGTAAGACATAGTTGCATATAATACCGGCTTTTGATGACGTTTCGATCGTGCATGCATAGATGTTGATTGTTTTTATAAATCTAATGTCTTAAAGAAATTACTTCGGACTAGCGTATGTGTAAAATTAATAGATGTGTTCCTTTACAAGACAAACGTTCTTAAAATGTCGACATTTACTGTCATATTTTGAGAATTGATCATTCGAATAGCAAAAGAGCACTTTTGTCTGTACCTCACACAAAACTTAAACCTGTTTTTTTTCAAAATGCCAATATCACTGCAATATAACTGCAATATTATATTTGCACACATATTGGTATGCTGTCTGTATAATAAGAAAACTGTTTTATGACTATCTTAATTTAAACAAAGGCGTGTATTTACAATTTATTTATGGAGGTTATTTAATACCTGTTTTTAAGAAATGTTCGTTTTGCGTTAACAACTCATTGTTTATCCATGAATTAGTATTCCGATCGAACGTAAAAGTGACGTGTACGCTTAAATGCTAATTTTAAGAATGATCCGACAAAGTTATTTTCGAATCCAAATTAAGTAATGTAATTAATACATCAAATACACAATATAATCGCAATTAAAGGCATAAAGCTACATGGTGTCATGGTGAGCAAGCGCGAGACTAATTGTTTTTCCAGGAAATTTTCCAGGTCTAGGCCGAGACCTTTCGATTCCTAGACCAACATCCTTCTACTAGACCACCGTCTCATCCATAAGACACTTACGAAGGCGTTATCCAACCGATAACATATTGTATTGCGACGAAAGTGTTTTACTTGCGCTCGGCAATTGAAAAAAAATATATATATATATACGGTGTGATTCAAACTCTTGGTCGCAAAATAGTATCATAATATTGCGCAATCATTAGTCTGGTACGTTCATAGTGTACTAATAAGGCATATGAATAATGGGCTTCAATTTCATGTGCAATATAAAGGAAATGTTTCGCAAATTTTGATTTTCGAGTTCGTCTTAAATTTCTTTTGTTTATTTCTCAACACACAAATCTGAATGTTACACAGACCAGATTTGTTATTTTTAACACAATTACTTGAAATAATGTAAAACGATAACATACATGGAATCGAATTGTGCGCTTTATCGCTATAAGCCATGACGTCTATAGATTTGCGAATTAGATTAGCAACATCCAAATGCAAATCGTTTAGTATACATAGGCTACATCTTTCAGAGTTGTTATTCGACCAAACGTGAATGCGTTCAAAGCAAAGTTTTCAGTTTGATTCATGCAAATACGATTACATTTCGACTGCTCGCAATAACAAAGGTAAAAGTTTAATTATAATAAATGTCCCAAGTTAGCAAAGGAAACAAATATGTCCTAGTGTACATTTCAAACTTAAAAACAATTCAAAGGACACTGACGCCAGTGAGGTTTGCCTTTTAAAGACCTTCTTATAAAGTTCTAACAGAACTAACACCCTCAAATTAGGCGTTGGAATTAATCCAATATATAACGTTTACAGCAACTAATTGTAATGCCTTAAATCAATTGACAATCGCCTGTTATAATTAAGGGTATTACGTTTACAGATTTTACTAAACGTTTAAACGAATTTAAATAAACGAAACGTTACCGTGTAAACGATATCCCCATGTCCGTTATAAAAGCATCAGTGCCATCGCATCTCCAACCTGAAAGTCATTCTATACATAGATGGTGACGTCACTACGTTATTGTCACCTCTATACTTAGACGCATCACGCACCTCCATTTGGAGGCATTTATGACTACGACACAAAGAAGTCCGC
This sequence comes from Dreissena polymorpha, assembly GCF_020536995.1. Lineage (NCBI taxonomy): Eukaryota > Metazoa > Mollusca > Bivalvia > Myida > Dreissenidae > Dreissena > Dreissena polymorpha. Next base: position 75,302,071 of record NC_068362.1, on the reverse strand, counting down.
GGATGAATGAAGAATTTGCTTTATAAGTAAATATTCATGTTATGATTTAAAAGTTAAGTATTATTTTGTTCAGTCTTACGGTCTTATGTTAGTATCAATTATAATTTTCGTTAGTTTTCAACTATTTCGCTCTTTATTCATTTTTAAAAAAAAAGAACTTTCACTTTCGGTTGTATTACAACATGTATCCTTTATTGACGAAAGTTTGCAATGAAATAGCGTTTTCAAAACCGCTTAAAAAGTTTCAGAAGGTGTGTCTGATGCATGTTTTGTAAAGACACAATGTCATAGTTATATTGCCGACTAGTATGGGAACAATTTGATATTTCAAGTGGCTCCATTTGCATTGCAAGAGAAGTTCAAATTGACTTGTTCAGTTTGTTAAATGTTGACACCCTTATTATATATTTTTTTATAAGTGCCTGATAAATTTATTTCTTTAAATAATTGAAATCATTGAAAATTTAGTAAAAGCACGGCATTGATGTTCTATGATGGTTATTTTTAGTGAAATAGTATGTTACAAATTACAATAAAACAATTATAACTATTGTATTAATGAATTTAGATTAGGTGTCATTTTTAAATGGAGTAGTAATTCATTATATGAGATTAGCACATTATATAGTTGAAAAATAAATAACACATTAATGACTTACCATAGTGAAATAAAGTAGCATAGAATATGTTGCAGGTCACAAAATGCAAAACTGAAGTTCAAACTCAGAAGAAGCTTTGCAAATATTTTACACTGACAACACTGTTGATTTTCCAAAAAAAATCCTTCCTATCTTCCTGCCCTAGTTTTTAGGGGAAAATTTTAATATTATTAATATCATTGAGTTAAATTATTAAAATATCAATATGTTTTGATTAAATTAGCTAATTATAGTATTATATTATTAGTAATGAAATACTTTGCGAGGAAAGTCCCATTCTGTTTTAATTAGTCTTAATTACCTACTAGTAAAATTGAAATTATCAGTGACATCCAATAATTGGATTATATGCGTGTGAATGCATATGTTTTTTTGACAGTTACATAGTACCCTATTTAATTGTATAACAACAAATAACTATAGTTCAACAACCCAGCCCAAGTTTACACAAACTGAATTAATTCATCAATTGATCCTATTTAATTATATTAAAAACAACATGTGTAAGATTTTGAGAATATCCCATGTATTCCTCTAGTATTCCTTTAGTACACCCAGGGTTGGCACCAATCGACCGCCCCCGGTTTTAACCGGCGGTTTTTACTGGTTAAAACCGCCCCGGTCAATACTCCCAAATTTGTCATTACTGGTCAATACTGGTCGATTGAACTTTACCCCCAATTTTGATTAATATTCCATGCTTAATTAACAATATTGATAATATAAATTAAACAGACATGTTGCCAATAATGTCTTAAGCTATTAATACCCACTATTTTATACCTGTTCATGCAATTAAGTCAAAGTTGGTCAACTGGAATTTTCTGGTTGATTGTTTTTTTTTTCAATTCTTATGAATCATGAATGCTCAGAAAATTCTGTGCTTGATTCAACACGAACCTGTCAATTACTGTGTATTAGTTGTTCCTCATGCCCCACGTCCCCAGTCTTCTCACAGTCTTCTCACTTATACAGGTTAGGGCATCCAAAACTGATAATAGGGCCTTAAATGGCACCTTCTTGACACAACCCTTACTTGTCATGTATTCTTGCCTGGATTTCTTTAAGTACTTTTTAAACAAAATAGTGAAAAAATATTTCATTTTCCATTGATATAAAAATTTAAAAAAAAACATAATTAGAAATAATTATTAAAAGAAAGTAGAGTTGCCACAATTGGTAAACATTATTTGTTGGCAAAATCAAGAACTTTGATTGCTTATTCTTTTGAAGACCAATTGAACTTTAAAATATGAAAACCCTCTTAATACAGAAAGGAGACAAGTTAGAAGTAACTATTAAATTAATAGCAAGTTATCTCCTTTTGTGTGAGTGAAATGAAATAGCCTAAGGGCAGATTTGCTTCATTGTCACTTTCAGAGACATAACACTGCATGCATATTATTACCAATTAAGGCTTAGGGACCAGATTTATGACCCTAGAAACCACACTAGTTCTGTTTGTCATTCTGCCTATTAAATAGATATATCAATAGATCAGTGAAATGATTTATTATGGTTGTTTTTAGGGAAGCCTCAAACAAATTTTACCAATTAAATAGATCTAATTAGAATTGTTTTTATAAGTACCTGAATTTTTTCTTTCATTTATTGAGATCCTTGAAAAATTGAGTAAAAACACAGCTTTGATGGTCATTTAAAGTGGAATGGTTGTGATTTTTAATGAAGAATAATAACTATATCCAAGTTTTAACTGAAACACAAATTATTTTGACTAAATAAATATCATATTGGGATATTTATTTTGAGACAAGTAAATAAAATTGTTTTGTAACATTTAAATTATAATGTCCCAATACAGCTAGTATGAACATTTTACATTGATTTGTAGTACTCAGGTGTTACCTCTCAAAAATATTCTTTAAAAATTAAAGGAAACTCAACGATGAAAATATTTTCAGAACCAGGCAAATAATAGGAAAGTTATGTTTTCACTAATATTAAGTAACAACACACACCTACCATTGAACAATATATCAGGCACTTATGGTGCAATATACAAGCGTTAATTGGATTAGCAAGTGTATATAACAAGATTTTAGCTATTGTATAAAGGGGTACTTATGGTGCAATATACAGGCCCATTAATCATCATTGATGAGATTAGGTGACATCTTTGAAGGGGGATAGTCATTCATAAGATGAGATTAGTACATTATCATACAAAAACATTTTTATGTAGTTTATCACTGTTTTAATTATTATTAATAAATTGCTTTAAATTTACCTTTTTTTTAATTCATAAAGTTATTAATTTTTCCTTAAATTCCACAAATTCATTTAATAAAAACGGGTAATTGTGTTTTGTGTTTCTTATATCAATAAGTTTTTATTACATTTGCTAATAAATTATATTATTAATAATGAAATAATGTGCACGGAAAGTTCAATTCTGTTTTATTTAGTCTAAATGAGTTATTAGTAAAAAATAAAATATCAGTGACATCCAATAATTTGATAATAAACATATGAATGCATGAAAAAAATGTTGACAGTTACAAAGTAAATATTTATTTATCATATTTATCTGTTACAAGGAAAACAGTGTCGAAATTAATTTTAATTTGATTTTACCATTTTCATTTCACCAATTGACCATATTTAATTGGATAAAAAACAACAAACACTGCATTTGCACAACCCTGCCCAGGTTCACTCAAACTGAAATAAGGTGTTAATTGTGTATTCAAAACGGGTCTTGATTACACATTATTCTTGGTTGCATTTGTGTTGAGCAACATGTATAAGATACTCAGTAAGATTTTGAGGATATTCCATGTATTCCACTAGTACACCAACATGCACTTACTAATGATTTACATGCAATCATTACACAGTTAAGCCCTCCAAAAAACAATTCTAAAACCAAAAAACCATACAAGCTGCTTCATAGATATTAAAAGTTAATTAAAGACTTCATAAACAAAATAATAATTTTGATAATAAACAAAGATTGTACTTCAACCGAACAATTATAAATTTATTGGGGGGGGGGAACATCTGCACTAAAACTAAAATGGGGGGGAAACGTCTAGGGAGGAATTGTCTTTGCAGTGAAACGTCTTGGGGAGGAAACGTCTTGGGGGGGGGGGGGGGGAAATGACCGGAAACCATTCCCAAAATGGTGAAAAAAAACACTGGCATATAAATTAAATGGAAAACATACAATATTATGTCAAGAAAAAAAGCTGTAAAAATCTCACCTGCTTGTCTTTGATGTTGCAATTAGCACATGCAGCATTTTCAGTATCTACTAAATAAATATATGAAAGTGCCAAATGTCCAAGATACCATGACGTCTTCCTCAAAATGTTAGATCCTTCGAACTCCATTTTATTTTATCCCTGACTAATCCTCTCACACATTAGGCCTACATGTAAGATTCCTTGCAATGTTCACAGCGTTTATTTTAAATCGTTTACGTTCTCAAATTTCAGCAGGTATTTAATTATAAATATTTATTTATGATTTAGATTTATTAACTATTTCGAAGATACAGTCTTGCAACATGTTTAGTTAGTCTAAGTTACGTGTTTAGTGATTCTTACAAACAATAGACTGACATGAAAATTAGCTCCTTTTGAATCGCAAACTGCATCCAACTATATATGGCTTGTTCTCATTGAGTCGTGGGTTCCCTTTGTGTCGTGGTTATAGAGATCGCGTGAAATCACTTGAAAGAACGTTCGCAGGCGCTGCAGTTCGTTCCGGTAAAAAGTTTGACAGAATCGGCGTTCATTTTACAGATCGAAAATGCGTCAAAAACAGGTAAATAATTCAATTAACCATAACCCGATGCATTTTTATACACAAATAAACACTATTTCTACCCTTATATTGTTTCTTAGCAACACAAAATCCCCTATTTATGAGTATTTCCCATGTTACATCGTCTGTTGACATTTTTACACAAATGACGGTTTGCGCATGCGCGAAGCACTTGCTGTAAACACACTAAAGTTTAGGTCACACTCAACCAATTGTTCCTTAATTGAATTGTTAAAATCAATTGAGAAACAATGGGTTCACTTTGAGAATTCCAATGAAACACATTTTTGTTTTTATTTTTCAGAAACAACCTATCAGACTGATGAAATGCAAGGCATATTCTAGGGAAATGATGATGAGTGCATACAAGGCAGTGAAAGATGACCATTTGCCAGTTGATAGAGCAGCAATCATGTATGGTGTGCCAAAACAAACACTGAGGGACAGAGTGTTGAACAAAGTCAAGATCAGCTCAAGGTGGGGAAAAGATTCATTATTCACCCATGAAGAAGAAGAATTGCTTGTTAGCCATCTGGAAGGGTTGGCCCAGGTTGGGTATGGCATTAATCGCTCTCAGTTGAACATTCTTGCAGGTGATTTGGCTGTGAAACTGGGTAGACGTTTAACTGACTCCAAACTAAGCAACAACTGGTATTATGCCTTCTTGAGACGATGGACACACAGGCTGAAAGTCATTAAACCAAGGGGTCTTTCATCAACAAGAGCAGCCGCTGTCACACAGGAGAATATTGACAGCTACTTCAGGGATTTGGATGCTATTCTTACCAAGTACTCCCTGAAGTGTAAGCCACATCTAATTTATAATCTGGATGAGACTGGCATTCAGCCAGAGCATCGACCATCAAAGGTTATCACAGGAGTTTCGTCAAGCAAAACTCAAGCTGTCACCTCTCCGAATACAGGCACCACAACCATTGTAGCGTGCGTAAATGCGGCCGGAACAGCTCTACCCCCTTACTATGTGTTCAAGGGAAAACGGACAAACGATGACCTATTGAAAAATGCAGCAGTTGGTGCCAACTACGCCATGTCGGATTCTGGATGGGTAAACGGGGAGGTATTGATGAAGTACCTTGAAGAACACTTTCTGAAATTTGTTCAACGAGGATCAGGTGACATTTCCCAACCTATACTGCTCATATATGATGGCCATGCTTCACATGTCTCCATTGACATAGTCAACTGGGCAAGAGAGCACAATGTCATACTGTTTGTGCTACCCCCACACAGTTCTCATGCCCTCCAACCATTGGACATTACATGTTTTGGGCCGTTCAAGTCTATTTTCCACAATGAATGCCATCTATACATGGCTAAGCAGAGGGGAAGAGTCATAACAAAATATGACATAGCTGACTTGTCCGGGAAGGCTTACTTAAAATCCATGACACCAGCAACAATCCAGTCTGGATTCCGGAAAGCTGGCATATCGCCATTTGATCCGACAAAAGTACCAGCAGAAATGATAGTGCCGTCTAAATCATTCCCCAAAATCATTCCAGAATTGCCAATTAGGACCATGAAAGAGCTCCTAGATGAAAAGTTAATGGAAACAGCTCCAAAAGCCAAACTTGAAAAACCAAAAGCTAATAAAAATAAGACACAGGACAAAAAGAAGAAACCAAAAATGGGTGGAAAGGCCATTACAGAAGACTGTACATACTTTCAGCTGCTAGAATACCAACAACAGAGAGAAGAAAATAACACAAAAGAAAAAACAAATAGATCAAAACAAAATTTGCACAAATCACCCCAACCAAGCACAAGCAAAGGAAATATCGTGGACTCTGACATTGAAAGCGAAATTGAAGACGAAGATCCAGCTAACAACTGTTGTATATGCAAGAAGTTTTCACCGCCAGGATTGGATCAGTGTGATGAACTTGTGATCGTCAAATGGGCCCAGTGCACAGCGTGTGATCATTGGTGCCATCTGCGATTTTGTTCACAGATCAGAGTAGTGCGCCGGCTATCTGATTTCTTCTGTCCGCATTGTGCTGAAAGAGAGTGTTAAATCTTTTGACAGTTACTGCATCTGTTAGGTTGTTTAAATAGTATTTTTATTAAATTGTTATGGATCAGTTAATTTCATTCCATCAGTATTTAATGTTTATAATTGTTTTTGTTGTTGTGTAAATAGTAAGTGACTATCAAGTAATTATTGAGTTTATGCACAGCAATTACTTTTGCATATTTGTCAATAAAATCAATTGTGAAGATATTTTGCAATAACTGTTTATTGACTTTTCTTGCATTAGCTTTATTAACAGAATTTTGCTGTTTTAATTCTTAATTATTGATCAACTAATTTGTTTATCATTTAAAATTATTTATTGTTATAGAAAATAAAATTGCATATGTATTTCAATAAAATTTTATGATTATTGTTTGAAATAAATTAGTTATAAAACACACACACACACACACACACACACACACACACACACACACACACACACACACACACACACACACACACACACACACAATAAAACACTTACTTGGTTTGCATATAACATTCAATAAAGAATGTAACCTGCAGTTTATATTGCATTAGTGTGTTTACAGCATGACATATTTGCTTACATACAACAGCCAATCAGAATCCACGACTCAATGAGAACGTATTTCCAAGATGGCCGCTTGACATGATGTAAACAAAACAAATAGTTAGAAGTTTTTGTATTCGTTTAAATCAGCAAAAAGTATCCAAATTGATTAACAAAGGGTTATACTTGTGAAATTAAATCTTAATTGATTTGAACTCTTTAGTTAATAAAATATTTTACCGATTTATACACAATTACCCACGACTTAACAAGGCAATAGCATATTACAGCTGGCCCGGTTTGATGGGGCCTGTTTTTGATAATAATTAATTACCATTTTTCACTTCCGTGTTTATTATGTTTACCAACGCCATGATGGAAAAAAGTCCGTTTCCCACAATGCTTAGCGCGCATTCACACAGGTCAGTAAAGACCGGTGTGACACAATGACCTGAAAGTAGCAATTATTTCCGGAAGTTATATTTAGTGCATATCCCATTCGCGCAATGACGTCATATTAAAACCAACTGTTCTCGTCGTTGTCGAACCATTGGGTTACACTTTGTCTACTTACATGCCGTAATATTTTGTAACAAAGACGAATTATTATCGAACCAACATACCTTAAATAAGAGTAAACCGGTTTTAAAATTGTCAATGTTTTACTTAACACGATGTACATCAAAAGATGCATACTTCAATTTATGTAAAAATATTCCTATACGGAGATTGTTCGCCATATCTCTTGAAATGAATGCCGATGAATAAACGTCGGAAAATTTTCCTCGTGCACTTCGTGCCGACGCGCGTCGAATGGTCAAGACGATTCGGGTCATGCTCATGCAACAAAAGGCGGGAATTTCGTGATGACGCGCGTTATATATTCAAGACGTCTAGTCCGTACATGGTGTATTGTTATGTTAACGGTATTGTGAATAAGGGGCATGTGGTGCACGTGATACAAATAGTTTTTAATACGAGTCTTTTTCAGCAGCTGTTAACAAGCTTTGCAACGTCGTAAAGTAATGAACTAAACTGATTTATATTGATATTGACTGTCGTTTAAACGTTAACAGTTTTTGTAAACGTTTTTGACCAAAACACGAAACGCGACCGTTAAACGATTAAAAGTGATACCCTTAGTTATAATCATTTATCAGAATGTGTTAATAATAAGTAAATAGATGTAATGTTATAACATTTGGTGGCATAACATTAGTATGATAAAATGTTTTAAATTTTTTTAATAAAAAAAACAACAACAGAATGGTTATTTTAAGGACTTAACGACTCATAATGCATGTAGTATTTCCCTTTTGTACAGTTATTTTACTACGATACATATAAACATGCTTCGTGATTGTTTAGTACACTTATGTTAGAAGATGTCTGAAGTCGCCTGCGGCATTGATATAATTGTCGGAATAGAAACTCAATCTCCTAATGTTTGCATGTCTGTACAAATGACATGAAGTAGCCTTGAGAAGGAATGTCCAGTGTTTGTCCACCTAATTATAGCTACAACAATTAATCTTTTTTCAGTATGAAAGCAGAAAACATTTCATTTTCCAAAGAAGTTGTTTTTTTCTAAATTAATACTTGAGGTTCAATTCAGTTTTTTATTTGCTTTAGGAGCTTTGAGATTATTGTCCTTTGCCTTATCAGGTCATATTTTATCCATATGCATAGTGCATTGTTGTTGTTTTTTATCATATTTTATCCATATGCATAGTGCATTGTTGTTGTTTTTTATCATATTTTATCCATATGCATAGTGCATTGTTGTTGTTTTTTATCATATTTTATCCATATGCATAGTGCACTGTTGTTGTTTTTTTACATTATATCACAGCGTACAATGTCACATGATTCAGACTCATATTTTATTGAACGACTCCGGGAAAGTGAATAGTAAGATACCCTTTTTTGGACTGTTTTTTGTTGACGAAGTTATTTCAATAAGTAACGCCGTATGATCGGTTGGTTAAAGACATGCTACCTAATCCAAACGCACAAAATATTACCTTTTACACGTTCACGATGACATATTCTCGATGGCTGTATTGAACTAAGAATTAACTTAACAGGTGAGAAGTAGTGTCCGAGATATGTAGTTTATATTTATGTATTATATTGACTTACATGTGAAAGTGGATTTTATTAAGTTGTCACTTATACGTGTGGCTTGATCTTTCCACCCACATAGATACAAAATCAAAACTCAGCCAAAAACAATCGCCATTACGGCTCCTGTATGTGTGTCCTTTAACATGACATAGACCATTCCAAGCCATTACGGCTACTGTATTTGTGTCCTCTAACATGACATGGACCCTTCCAAGCCATTACGGCTACTGTATTTGTGTCCTCTAACATGACATAGACCTTTCAACCCTGTATTTGTGTCCTCTAACATGACATAGACTTTTCCAACCACCATTACGGCTATTGTATTTGTGTCTTTAACATGACATAAACCTTTCCAACCGCCATTATGGCTCAGGTATTTGTGTCCTTTAACATGACATAGACCCTTCATTTCGGCTACTGTATTTGTGTCCACTGACATGACATACAACTTTCCAACCAATTACGGCTTTTGTATTTGTGTACATTCATATAAAACGTCACTTTAAGCAGAAGTCGATTGAGCCGCTCAATAGGAACAGAGCGAACTGAAAGAATGTCACAAACAATATTGATGCATATCGATGAAAACGCACGGGACACCAGCGGTAATAATAGACGGTGTCGACCAGTGCATGACACCGAATACTTGAGTACATGGATAGTTTTTTATAATTGCAGTATACCTTTTAGTTTAAGTGTGAACGCGATACACCACATATGAATTTGAAATAATCTTGCACGCTAGTATAGTATCCAAAAAGATTGACATAACAAATAAGCATCGTTTCAAAATAATAAATTGAAGAAATGAATACACTATAACGTGTTTTCTACAGTGTAGTCAGGTGAATCGTTTCAAAGATTGATAAGTGCGTCCGCCAAAAATAATATCCTTTCCCAGATCACTTAAATTCAAGTCGGAAAAAAGTACCCCATCCGTTTATTGTTAATCATGGCATCATGTATGTGACGCATGATACAGCATTTAATCAACCGTTGGCTGTGGTTGAATCCAAAAAAACGTTTTATCAGTCAAAACATTCGAGTTGGTTGAGTTCTTAGAGTGTATAAGAACGAGACTGGAGAGCCATAACACGTTAAAATATACGCATATATAACTGGATATTTGAAATATTTTATGGTCGTGTGTAGCTGTGATAACAAGGAAAACGAACGTGATACAGCTTAACCAAACGAAACAATCGTACTTGTTTCAAAACTTTAATTATTTTGTTAGGTACTGTTTATTGCTTGATATCCAGACACGTATGTGAAATAATGCATAACACAAAATTAAATATGTATAGAGTATTCCATTTCCATGCGTTATTTAACAGTGCATACAGTTGTACCTGGAGACAACGAGCAGCATCAAACTGAGCCGATTAAAGAAAATACAAGCGTATGGGAGACCAGACAACACATCTTGCCAAAGTTATAGAAGACGAATTGCAGGCCAAGAACCATTGCTTTCTTCTTGTACCTACAGAACGCCTCCAACACGATGTGGAAGTAAAGAGACCATTTTTTAACTCCCCATCAACATCAAAGTTCAGTCGTGGAATATTGACCCTTAACAACCATTCACTATAATATAAAGACCAGCATACTTACTCTTTACATGGGTCACAATCGACAACAGATTTACATTTAAACAACACGTACAATTCACAGAGACTAAAATGAAACTTGACATATGTCATCATCATGAAGAGTACATATGACATACTTCGTTTTCAAGTCAAGTCAAAGATAGGTACCTGACTTATGTGCGTTTAATTTGGCCATTTTGATTGCAGAACATTTATGGAGCGATTTACTTTAACATTTATCAAGTGATTCTATTGAAGCAACTTTAACATTTCTCTGCGATACCATTTTTACTCGAAATATGTCATCACCATGAAGTGTATATTATGTGGCCTTGAACTTACCAATTATTTGTTAAACAAAGCAATGTGAATATTTTAAATTTCTTTTGTGACAAAGCTCTAGTTATTTCTTATGTTAGATTTTTTTTGCAAGGCATGTTTTTTTTCATAGTAGTCAATTACTAAATTTCCTATTTCATATTTCAACCCATAAAAATTGCTAGTTGAAGCATACAAGTGCTTAGCTCAAACACGTTCGCTTCCTTACATTTTCTATAATCAAACAGATGATTATTCCTGACTTTCACTTATTATTTTACATAATAACTAATTATATGTATGCGCCTTAAAATCTAATATAGTATGTAAGACGATGGTCAATAAGTTGTTAAAGCAGCAACAAGCATACGAGTTTGTTTGATATACCTTAATTTGATACATATATATTTGGGGTATTATGTAGCTTGAGCTGCGGATAAGCGGTATTTTTCAAAAGATATTTTGAGTAGACCCCTCTATTGGTGACTGTTAATACTATGTCGTGAAAACAAGTGTCATATACCAATTAAATGAAGATACACACAAGACTTGATGGTTCCTTTGTTCGTAACTGTGTTTACAATCAAACGTAAGCCATAATATGGTCTGCTTTTGATGGTATTTGTTTATTAGTTGAAAACATATACAAAATAAAAGCGTTAAATATTGTTATCAGTCTTTTTTTGTAATAAAAATCTACAATCGACGCAATTGAGTGTTTTTTTTTTTCTAGGGGAGATCACAACGGTAGGAAAACGTCTATTGAGTAACTATCCTACCTTTATTTAGCATTGAGTGACGTGAGATACGTGTATATAAGAGCTGGTATAAACCTGAGCGCTAATCAGACTGGAGATTCCTTATGTTTTAAACATTCAAAATAAAGGAAATAGCACTGCAAAGTGTTAAGAAATGTACAAAGAAGAATATGCGATCATTATATCTGCCAATACAAATATAAGTGTAATCAACCATGTCAGGTTTGTTAAGTACGTCTGGCGGTCGGACGGGTAGAACATTATGCCAATAATTGAATTGTTGGCATCACTAGAAACGATTCCGCGTTTACATGCAAAGCAAAACTCGTGTAATAGAAATGAAGAGTATATCGCATTGATTGCCAAGCCAACAATAGACATTTAGACGAAGCGGGATAATTAACAGTGGCAACGTTGTTTTTCTAGAATACATGATCGTCTTTACTTTACTACGTGCTCAATTTGTTATGCTCCATCTTTCTTGTTAACTTCGCTACTCAATTTTGATATACTGCGAATCAGTGTGCGACACCAATTACCATAACTTTTAATTAGTTGGGTGTGTATTTATTGCAATTCATCAAACTGTCGAACCAGTTTTATTACATCACATGTTCATGAACACAGAAGTTACATGTGTATCATCGTAACATTGGTGATCATTAAACAAGCATGTTTTTTCTGAAAATATTATTAATTGAACGTGTAACACTTAAACTTTTTGTAAAGTGTTTAATGTCCCAGTTTACAAACTCATGAAAAGTCTCAATATTGCTGCAACTAATTCAGGTGAACAGGAACATTTAACCGACCAAAATAAAACATTCTTGAAATCGGTCCAATCATGAACATTTAGCGTACTTCGTTGCATTTTTTCTATACAAACAATAGCAGTGTCGAGCTAATACACCAGTTAACATAAATTACACATTTCATTTTCAACCAGCGCATTGGAACGTTAAAGGGGCCTTTTCACGTTTTGGTACATGTAAATTGACAAAATAAAAAAAATGCTTCAGATTCGCAAACTTTTGTTGTAGTTATGATATTTGTGAGGAAACAATAATACTGGCCGTTTACCATGCTTTAAAATATGCATTATATGCATCTTTCGACTATTTAAAAACCTGAATATTATAAAGCGTTGCAACGCGAAACGATTGAATAATTTGGAGAGTTCTATTGTTGTCGTTATATGATTTGATACTACAGGGATTGCTTATATAAAGTATAAAATACATCACTTATTGTATAAGCACGGATGGCCGAGCGGTCTAGGTGATTTAAGAAGACTTTTAATCTAGTGGTCAGTGGTTCGAGCCTAGTTGAATGTTACTTTTTTCTTTACATATATTTTTTTTACTGGAGCTTTATAAATCCAATGCTTACATTTATCAATTTAAAGCATTTAATGACAACTTCAATACATGCCAAAATCTATGAAAATGCCCCTTTAATATAACACATATATATAGTAATATATTTAGAAAAAAGGTCATTGTTCTCAAGAATATTGATTTTTTAAAGAATGTATGTTGTTAAAGAATTCATTTAATAATGTATGTTGGGCATGGACTTTAAACAAAATTGTATTCATAATGGAATATAGTTAAATGCATTTATTTATTAATACCACTTTTTCTTAGGGAGAAACGTATTTAACAAATTTATGTTTGCATAAAGTGCGATTGTTTGTCTATGTGCTGCTGTATTGCATACACATCATAGGAGTTTAACTAAATCTGACAACACAATTTGGTGGTCTCCCGTTATATTTCTGTATATTTCTGTGAGATATGGCTGTCAAACCTGGTTCCTATCTATTGTTTAACCCAATTATGCCGACACGTAAGTTTTGACTGGCTGACAATTCTGAGCATTCCTTAACCACTTGTTGACGCCAGCGGCTGTTGTAATTGGCCATACCATATGTGTAGCCAGTATTTATAGGCAGTTTCTGTTCTAGAATTGAAGTGATCTGTCACAATGGGGTTGTAAATCACACGCACTTATGGGTCAAATAACGGCTGTTCAGGAAAATGGGTTTTCGAGTCTAATATTTATATGGTATCATATTACAAACACATTCATTTTACAAGACATGCAACATTAGCTCGTATTTTCTTGTACAGTATCGTAAAAGCAGTTATCATTTGTAATACGATACGCTGACCACGAGATAATGAGTTTAAATTGGACTTCGTTAATGTCGAATATTATACATAAAACTTAATTTTTATTAAGTTGACGGACTGGCAGAAGTTGGAGAAAGAATTTGTCACCGGATGCACAGTTTCTGTGGTACTTATCATCATTTGAACGAAACCTCTGATCAATGCATCCCTAAGAGAGACACGCGGACCAAAGACGGAATCAGGGATCTACCAGCCTTCCAGTCGAGGCTTCATGGATGACCTCACTTTCACCACTTCTACCCATGTACAGGCGAGATGAATGTTGACTGCCCTGACAGACGTCGCTTCATGGGTCAGGATGAAATTCAAGGCAGTAAAGTTCAGATCTCTGATTATCAAGAAAGGCAAAGCGACAGATAGATTCACCCTCTAAGTACAAAACGAGGAGATACCATCGATAGTGAAGAGCCCTAAAAATTTCTTGGGAAATGGTTTGATGCAAGCCTACAGGACAGCGACAATATCAGAAAGCTTGAACCCAGGTCGATGGGGGCCTGAAGAAGATAGACCGCAGCAACCTCCCTGGAAAGTTCAAACCAGCATTCCTTACTACCAAGTCTTATCTGGTCCATGATGCTGTAAGAGGTTTCTAGCTCAGTTATAAAGCATTGGAGAGAACCACCAGCTAGGAATACCCCTCCCAGTTTTTCCAGCGTAGGACTGTACAAAAAGAGCAGCAGGCTTCAACTCCCACTATCATCGCTGGTGGAGGAATTCAAGACAGCCAAGACAAGACAGGTGCTCACTCTTAAAGACTCCCTAGATGCGCAGATAGAAGAAGCAGGCATTGTTACCCGCACCAGCAGGAAATGGTAGGCCACGGAGACTTTCAGCAAAGTGGACGATTCGCTCAAGCTCAGAGACATTGTTTTGATGGGCGCGACAAAAAAACTTCTGTGGAGCCTAGCAAACAAGAAAGAGAGGCGCGCCCTGATCCAGGCAGAAGTCAGAAGAAAACAAGATACAAGCTAGAGCGGTAGAAATGGAAACACAGGGAGCATGAACAACATGGAATACAATTGACAGGAAACTGACCTGGTACGACATCTGGAAGAACGATTCCATCAAACTTTCCTTCCTCCTTAGACCAGCCCATTACCTCCTACCATCACCCGTAAACCTCTTGGGGACTTATTCCAGACCATACATGCCAACTTGTTGACCGTCCCTGCACTCTAGAACATGTTCTTTCTTGCTACCCAACAACTTTATCACAAAATGAACAGATGGCGCCACGACAATGTCCTCAGAGAGGTGGCTGACTGGCTGGAGCAAGAAAGGAAGCCTACGAGAGGAAAAATTCCAAGTATACAGAGCTGCTAGAAGCTTGCAACCAAAGAGGCTGACGTACTTGGTTGTTCCCATAGAAGAAGGCGTTACGTGGTTCTGTGCACAATTCGTGTGCCGACTGATGTCAGCAGTCCAGTCTACTGGTAGGAATAAACGGCAGACTATCCAGAAACTAAGCCAAGCTGCAGAGCGGTCGTCCAGATTGCTGTGGCTGAGGCGAGATGATGCAGCTTGGAAGAAATAGAGCTATCAACATTCACATCGAAGCTACCGTGGCCCCACCATCCCGAGATGCCCATGATTCAGGGGCAAAACATTGACGACGGAGGGATTCCATGCTGATCATGAATGTCAATTCCGTTTTCCGTGTTCAATTCCTTTTTATATGAAATCTATCACACAACCAGTAGGACATATAACCTTATTGTAGTAAATATTCGTAGGGCGTTGAAATGTCCGTAAATTATTCCCAAGTTGTCTATGTTATAAGATGTCTGACACGGATGCGCTTCGACAAAGAACGAAGTAACGCGCTTTTTAGAGGTCATGGTGTAAATTAATTTAAACAAGATGTGTTTGTGAAACACAATGTCCCCCTATATGACGTTTGACCTTGTAGAATGACCTTGACATTGTGAAGGATGACCTTGACCGTGACCTTCTACCACTCAAAATTTGCAGCTCCATGAGATACACATACATGCCAAATATCAAGTTGCTATCTTCAATATTGCAAAAGTATTCATAAAATAAGCGATTTGGGCCACATATATTTGATCTCTGACATTGAAGGATGACCTTGACCTTGACCTTTCACCACTTAAAATGTGCAGCTCCATGAGATACACATGCATGCCAAATATCAAGTTGCTATCTTCAATATTGCAAAAGTATTCATGAAATGAGCGATTTTGGCCACATATATTTGACCTCTGACCTTGAAGGATGACCTTTACCTTGACCTTTCACCACTCAAAATGTGCAGCTTCATGAGATACACATGCATGCCAAATATGAAGTTGCAATCTTCAATATAGCAACAGTTATTGCAAAATGTTAAAGTTGGCGCAAACAGACAGACCAACAGACAGACCAACAGACCAACAGACAGGGCAAAAACAATATGTCCCCCACTATTATAGTGAGGGACATAAAAATCAAACATGAACCTTGCATCTTAATTTTCCGTTATATGGTTGTAATCAACTTATCAAAATCGTTTATAAAGTTATCATGGATACAATGCGTTACATCAATATTTTATTTTACATTGATACCAACTCATTTCATTTCAAGTATAAAGGTGGTATAGACACATTGGCTTAAATATTAAAATAATTACCGGATCCAAACCAAAAAACAGTTGCCGTTTTTAACATAAAAATGTAGATAGGGTGGATAATTTATTACAGTGGCGAAAATAAGCAATGCACAAGTAACTAAGTGAACACCACTACCGTGTTCAATTCGTTTTTATTCGAAATCTATCAAACATCGAAACTCGGATACAACTTCTCACGTTCCATTTCGTTAGTTTATACCTATTTATTGTAGCTCGATTGAATCGAAAGCCTACGGCTTATATTAACGCTCTCGAGTCCGTTTACTGGGCCTAGAACCAGTACTTGGTGTCTTTCGGGGAGATCTTAATAACGCTCCCATGGTCGGGATCGAACCCGTAACCTCCTGGTCGCTAGGCGGACACCATATATGTTATCGTGAACGTGGGCGTGTTTGATTAAACATTTTCAGCGTTTCATTGGCTAGCTTTTCTTTTTCACTGAATAATCATACGACAGAATGGTAATGAAATGACTCAGTCAACAGAAATAGTCCAGACATGGCCCGCTTCTATCTACTTTACCTCAGTCGCTTAATACGGGCAAAAGCCCGCGAAGCGGGCGTTGACCGTTCATACATATGGGAATTTTGACATAAAATTACATAGGAATACCACATATGGATACGTCTCAAAAACATTTGCCACGCGACATATATTTTCGCGATGCTATTTATGAACTTTAACAAATCATAAACACTTTGACATATGCTAAATAACATGTAAATACATACCTCAGGAAAAGTTATATCATTGACATCATAATTGTGTAGCGAATCGCACTAAATATTCTCGCATTATTTGTTTTTCTTCGCAACCGTTCAAGAATTAAGTCATTACTAAATTATCTCCCCTGAATGCTCTTCTTCAGTGGGTATAAGCCGAAGACTGGTTCACTACATATAGTGACAGTCTTTACCAAACACAATTTAGGTGAACATAACCCGTCTTTCATATATTGCCGAATCTCAGATTTCTGTCGGATTTATTTGCTTTGATCTTTTCGATATCTGATTGTTATTATTATCCTGACAAATCACAAACGCTTGTTAAAAAATTATTTGTTTTAAACATTATAGTTGGCATCTCTATTCTTCCAGTATTCTCGCGGTATTTCAATAACGACACCCTACTGTTTATTTGTCAGAATATGTGACGCATTTTCCATTCGCTCTCAGAAAGCATTCTATACATAGATGGTGACGTCACTTCGTTATTGTCAGTAAGACAATGTCTCAGAAAGAAGATTTACGTGTGCAATATTCTGGCAAGTTGTCGTTGTTATCCACCAGAAACACATTTATTCACAAAATTTAAAGATATTCCGATCTAACTTTTTAGTCTTTTAGCTTTAATTTTTAACGTATTAACACCTCGTCTGCTCGCACTTTACCGAAATCTCCGAATGGTTTCATATCACTATAATAAGTTCATGCCTAAAACCACAAAATCCGATACCGTTAGATGTTCGTACCACAATCTTACGTAAAAAATCTCCCAGATTCGAAATCAACAAAAAACTAGACATTTATAAATTGTCTGCATTATTGATCAAATTTTAAGATATTTGTTGATTTTCCGTTTTTAGAAGCTGTTCTGCGAAGGCAAGAGCTGGGCATCATACAAGCCATTCCATCCAGCAAAACTGACAGTTTTGGTTTACAGAAATCAACAAAGGAGGGATTCCTGAACTATCAAATTTCCAAGCTATACACACAGTTATTATCTGTGGTGATCTTTATTGGTTCTGTTTTTTTACTTGGATGGAACATGTGTGAACTTTTATAGAACTTTGAAAAGTCTATATATGTCTATCTATAAACAAAAATCAGCTATTGTATAATAAGATCAGATGTGCAAACAATGTCAAAGGGTTGTTAAATTAACAAATTGAAGGCAATTATGCTGAAAAAATATGAGAGTTCCCATGCAAATTTTGTCTGTATATCAACAAGTGTCTGCCGATAATTGTCAAACTAGTAATACAAAACTTACCACAAGTATGTAAAAGCACTAAGTACCTGTGATCATTTTTAGTAAGATAGTGTAATTCTAAACAGTAGCAAATAGCTTGTTTAGTAAATGCATAATGAAATTAATATGATTTCCGTTCTATTGTGTAATTAATAAATTGGTTGTTACGTGTTAATCCATGATAAATGTTTTATGGCTAGTACAAAACCAGCAATTTTAAAACCACACAACCTGAAATGAAATACATGACATAGAAAATTTAAGTATAAATAAGAAACATATTTGATCTATGCCAATTAGAATATATCTGGTGGTAACAATGTTATAATACGTCTCTTTTGCGCTTTAAAACTTAAAACTAATCGCGTTTGTTGAAAATGGACGTATACATCTAGAAATCCTAATTTCGGTTTTAAAACGTACTGTTTGAAAAATAATAAATTACTTGCTAACTATGCTATAGATTTAATTTTATCTACGTCAATTAAAATATATCAGGTGGTTACAAGGTAGAAATTCGTCTTTTTTTGCGCTTTATAACTTAAAAATAATCGCGTTTGTCGAAATGGACGAGTACGTACAGAAATCCTACTTTCGGTTTTAAAATTAAAAAAATAAATAACTTGCTTACTTGGCTATAGATTTAAGGACAATTTTGCACACTTTCAAATTGCATCTATATGTATTCATTAACATGTACTTCATTTCAAGGTGTGTGGCTTTAATTTAGTAAAAGGTGATACAATAACACCACTTTGTTATTTCATATACGTAAATATTCTTGAAATGTAGGTTGATGACAGTGTTTTAGTTTTACTTATTTTGTAACTATTATTTTATGTGCAAATAAATGATGTGAAGTGTTTTGTATCTCCACACAATACCACATACCGTTTTATATATGTACTGTGTTATGTGTTATTTGAATGTTTAAATAAAAAAAATATGGATGATATAACATGATGCATTCTAATATTTGCATTCAAATTGTAACTATAGAGCTAAGTGTATGCAGTTTAGACTGTGATTTTAGAATTGCTACAAAATGGCTATTTTTTTAGTGGCGACAAAATTTAAACTATTCAACAATAGTTTGCGAAAGAAAATTTAAAACCTGCATGATACCTGTATTTATTAAATATTTTAATTGCGAATCAAGTATGTTGTTATGCTGTTACACATAATTATACATTGATAATAAATAAGAAGACAATTAGTGGTGTTAACGTTTCCCAACAGTAGAAATCATTCTTCTGATGAAGTCAGTGATATACAGACGAAAGCTCCAGGTATGGCTTTCGATACGTAGTGTGTGTTATTTAACAGTCTAAAACTTATTGGATTAAAAATAAATCCTGTCAAATTTGTCAATCAAAATTGATTTGACACATCACATGATTTTGATTATGTTAAATCAGTGTACTGTATGCTAAATGCAACTGCTTTAGCAAGCTGTCAAATTGAATTGAGACATTTGATGAAACAAACTGTTTCCTGGGTAGGACCAGTACTTAGTGTCTATATGACGTACCATGACGTCGAAAGAGTACAAGACCTACTAAGTAGAACGAGAAATGTACTTCGACGTACAATTTTCACCGACCCTTGAGTGTTAGCCAATCAGAGGACACCTTACGTCTTTTGCTTATAGAGATTTTTGACATCGAACATTATTGTTATTATTATTTATACCGAATTATGCAACTATCGACCGCTTACTCATAGATATTGTATATATTTATTAAACATTATTATTATTATAATTTATAACAAATTATGCGACTATCAACCGCTAACTCATATATATTGTGCGTATTTATTGACCTGGCGTGGCGGAATTAACCCCTGACTTATGCTAGTTATGGTTATCACAAAATACGACCAACGGGGAGTTTATAATAAATTATTTATCCCATTAATGCTTGGTAACTAGTTACCGTTGGGAATTTCCTACACAGTTATGCGCTGGACGGTCGTGATACTCCGCTCCGCATGATCATTTCATACACACAATATGCTGAAGAATTTTAATTTTAAAAAGGTAACAATTGAATCTTCCTCAAATTTGTATATAATCTATTTCATCAACTAAAAAAGAGATTTTAAACATTTATAATGAATAAATCTGAAGGAAAAGCGGCTCAAGAGACTAGTGTTTTGATTGGCTGTTCAGAAAATGTGTACGTAGAAGTACAAACATGTATGTCGAAGTACAAATTGTACTTTGACGTACAAATATATACTTCGAAGTGTATTTATTATTCATGTCGACGTACAATTATTGTACTTCGACGTACATTTCTCTTTTTAACGTGTAGGTCTTCTTGACTTTCAACCCAAATGGTACGCCATAGTATGTCTTTAGGGTTATTTAAAGAATGCTCCCACTTAAAGGATCAATACAGAGACCTCCCAGTGACTAAGCCAGTTAGCAGACACCCCATCCACTATACCACAGACACCGAACCAGCTATAAATTCCTGTGGCTAGAAAAAAATGAAAATAAATTAGATGCTAGATCTTTAAGCTTGGAACATGTAACTCGTTTTAAGATTGATTTTTTTTGGATGCATTACTCAATTATTGCAACAATTATCATATTTTGAACACAATCATGTCCATATATTTATTACAAATACATGGTTATCAAAAAAACTTAAAAAGCTTTTGCCCGTAAAATAGGTAGCACCTATAATCATATTATACTATGATATGACTCGTTCCATAATGAACTGTGCCATATTAATTTAAGATGAATCGAATCCGAACAAGACCAATTCAATCGTTGTTGTTTTGTTAAGATAACGTATCTTAAATTGCACAAACTTATTTCCAATGTCCCGTTATTTTATCTGATCGTATTTGCTTTCAATGTCCAGGAAGACGTCGTAAATATAAACAAGTGATGATATTCAACACGTAGTGCGTGAGTGTTCATTTCGGATAAAATACTATTTGTCAAATCAAATAGTGTGTCGGAACACTACCATACATATTAGGTATGGTAGCAATATTTAAATATAGAACTTGTGTATACGCCAAACCAATAATTCTAACTAAGTATGATAATGACAGTGTATTATCTTTGATTGTTTCCTATGACCTCTTTAACTGTTAAGATAAAACATAGACATTGCTTCCAATATATGCTATACACAGTTTATTCTTAAACGAAATACACATAATTAAGCCCGATCCTTGAGAAAATGTATAATTCAAGGAATTTTATTTAAGGAGTGATCAGCCATCGGACACTCCTTCAAAAGACTTGTTCAATTAATTGTGCAGATATGCCAACTCTCGGCGATCATTTCCTATTTCTGGCAATTATATCCACACAGAAGGCGACTGCAGACATCTGCAGTCGACTAGACATCTGCAGTCGACTTGGAGAAAAAACTAAATCTTTACCGTTACGGTATTAAACAAGTGCACAGAAGAGAAATACATTGTAAATACTAAATGCATTACAGATAACAATATGATGCCAGTAACAGCGCTGTTCTCGCTGTTTTTTACTTTTCAATCAGAATAATTACAGTATCAGTTGACCAGGGCGAACGGTCTAAAGTTCAGGTCTTGTTAGGGGAATGCATTAGGGGCGGAAAGTCGATGGGTTTGGTCCTGGCCAGTGTTTCTCCTGAAAATTATGCACGGTTGCCTTATCAACAGTGTCCATGTTCCTGACTTAAAATATAATAAATATTTGAATAAAGTTATATATCTCTAAATGTGTGTACAACTTTAAGGTTTGTAATGGAAAGGACTATGGTTACATAAATAGTACTCAGCGTAAGGCAAGATCAGATGTTTAGCGGTCTTACACTGGACAAAGTTGATTTCAACATTAAAATAAATTATGCATAAATCACATCGACTACATTTCATCCAATTAATGCGTACTGATGGATACGATTTAGATGCGGCGAATCACCGTATGGTATAATGGATAGATTTACAGTTTGTTTATGACCGTAAACGGTCGCCACTTGCGTCGATAACATCTCCATAATGTACGGACAGATAGAAGACCTTTGCGCACCGAACAGCCTCCTCCAGTTTGACCCCAAGAAGAACAAAATGTTGTTATTCTAGCGCACCACTAAGTACTCCAGTTGCCAGTCCTTATTAATTACCAGTATGTCAGAAACAACAACATTATTGGGTAACGTGTCGGTAGATGTATCTAGAGTATGTTGACTACATTTCGTGGAGCTATTGAGAACTTGTGTATACGCCAAACCAATAATTCTAACTAAGTATGATAATGACAGTGTATGATCTTTGATTGTTTCCTATGACCTCTTTACCTGTTAAGATAAAACATAGACATTGCTTCCAATTGTTTATAATTATAAAATATCTTGTTTTGTTTGGTATAGCCCGCCCCGTTATTGGCAACACTGACACACAAGTTACAATACAATTAAAAGCTTTTAACGAATGACAATATACTAAATTAAATTTTGGCATAACACAAACGGGTTTTTTTATTACGTTTTGTATTTGTTTGAACTAAAACACGTATGCTTAATGTTGGAACTAAGATTTTTCTTCGTACATGTTGGTGTGTGGTGGATGTACGTTGAAAATGATTTTACGATTGACAAATGAATCTGGTCGTGCAATTGATTTATATTTATGTTAGCATTTTACAAAAAGAATTTCGGAACAGCTATAATTAATTCCGTATCTCAAATGAAAATAAAACAATAGTAATCCTCGAGAAATTAAACATGAAACGCTGTATAGCTGTATGCGTAGAATCTTCCATAAAAATATCACATTAAATGACAGTTTGCCAAGCAAAATAATTTACTTGTTGTGTCTGGTTCGGAAGTTATAAAAGCACGTTGCGTATTAATAATGAGCCTTTACTACTCTCGAAAAAGTACTATTTACGAGAGACGTATCAATTGTGACCAAATGTGCACGGAACTTCAAAACATACTGGCATATAATAAAGTAGCTACACTCATAGTAAAACTTCCAATCTACCCAAGCAAGTACAATTAATGTGTATGTAATCAATTCAATTACAGTATGTAATACTGTTGTTCCGTGCATGAATACATTATCAGGAAAAATAAATTTTAAGTGATAATATCAGACCGGATAAAGGGAGTTTATATTTGATTTTAAATTTAAATCATATGTAACCATATATTCTTCACAATAATGTCAGCCGCCAACGTAAAACAATCCCATAGGGGAGACCAAAGAAAGAGAAAACATGTCGTACAGTCGCAATGCCCTTTAACGATTATTCTTTATCCGAGCATGCTCTAAAATTCAACCAAAGAAATGTATACAATATATATGTACACGTGTACTCATCAACACAATGTGAATCTTAATTTGATGTTCCCATGTAGCCGATCTCGCTAGACCTTATTTCGAATACGTATTTCGAGTGTCATGACTGAAAATCTGGTTGACTGATAACATAGCGTTGATTTTCGAGAACGAATGTGACATGTTGCCTGTAATCCATTGTAAAGACTGTCAATATCACAACCTAAAATAGGATTGTGGACTAATTTAGCATGTTTTGCTCAAATTTGTCAATTTTTATGTTTGATTGTTAGACGTGTGACTTTAACAATGTTCACCAAACCTGACTTGCAAATGTGAATGGAAAAATGTTCACAAATTGACAAACTGTTCCACGTGTACTTAAGAAGGTCGAAGATGCTATTTTTTCGCCATGGATGATAACTCCTTTATTCTTCAAAACCAAAGCTTCACACCTATGAATACGCGTGTTGATCATATATATGTCCCTGTGGTAGTCACTTTCTTGGAATTTGCTACATTAGTGATTAGCACAATAATTGATAAACATTACGACAGTACAGAAATATGGGAAGCATGAATTTCGTGATCTTTAAAACACCCTCACTCAAAACGTAATATATATTACAAACTATTCACTACGTCTGTTACTGTATTTCGTTCTTGTTTTGCCCAACAATTAGATATCAGATTATTTTATTACGTTAGTATTCAATTTAACAATACACAATCAAGGTTGATGCACTTTTCAGTTGGTATCAATAAAATAATGTATAGTAAATCTACATGCTAGAGACAAAGTTTATATAAACATGACGTTATGTCTTTATGTATTTACATTTCTCAATACGCAGTACCCTATACAAATATCAATTAGTATTTAACTGTAAAAAAACTCACATTGTAACAATTTTATCAAATGTCGATTCCGAATCGGAACAAACTCCGTGTGTAGTAGATGTGTAGTAGCGGCAAATAGAGGAATTGGCAATGTTTGTTTGCACGTTTCCGTGGTTGGTAAATGATGTACACTTTCTGGAACTTTTCCTGATAAATGACACTGCGTTCCTAGTCAGCTGCCATAACAATTACAATGAGGTTCATAGCAAACATAATGTGTACCATAAGCTTGTACTTAAAAAACGCATTTAGAATATAACTTCTACCAACATTTTTAGTGGATGTTCTTCAGTTGTGCGTAAAATGCAAATATACCACACTGTATGCTATGAATATTGTTTATAAGCTATTACAATCGTATCAATTAAGGAACTTTCATTGTCTATACTTGAAAACACCTGCATCCTCAAAGATATTCATGCATTTGAAAAATGACTTAATACATTTACTAACAAAACTGTTATTTTTGTATAATGGCAGCAAAATCAATAACATAAAAGTTCCAGTATTGGGGATCGAAATCGGTGCCTCTAGATGTAAACGCTAAGTCTGAAACGCAGTTGCTCGAATTTAGATAGTAATTTAAACGCTATGTATGTAATACATGTTTTTCTCAATAACTGCCGCTTTATTATTTTTCCGATGACAATAGCAAACATTTCAACACTAGATGTGGTCTGGTAAAAAAGACTTAGTGAGATACGAAATGCTTGTTTTTATTTGTATGTGACAATATATTCCATGTAAATTTCTCGCGACGACATCCGAACATTTACGAGCAAGCGCGAGATTGGCTTCGGGCAGCTCATGAAAACTATGTCGAGCTTCCGACGCTGCCCGAAGCCAATCTCGCGTTTGCTCGTAAATGTTCAAACAAAACTAAATATGATCCAAGCAAAAAAAACACAACAAACATCGACGTATATCAAGCGACTGGACCAGTGCAATTCAAAATCGGAAATGAGTAAAGACCTTCATTTTCGACCAACGCATACACATACCGTATATCCGAAGAGAACGGGTTATACTTTTAACTTTAGCTCAAATATCCTCACTCCATAATTAAACTGATTGAACGACAAATGTTATTTTTCCCATATATAAAAATATAGTTTATTATTACGATTATTATCAATGTGAGGTGATTTAGATTAATTCCCTTGTCATTTGTATAGGTGACAGAGTAGAAGAATGGCTGTAATCGTCTAAAAGCTTTTCCGCCTAATGATTTATGTTGCTTTTTTAAATATGGGAATTGCACTTACGAATAAAGTGCAGTTATCATTGGAAAATGGATGTACCGTACGTTCTTTGAAGACGCTATTTTGAGGTTTGTGTGCTTTGAAAATAAGATTTTCAAGTGCATGTCAATATTAATTGCAGCCTCTTTAATTTTGGTAATAAGTTTCCAGCTTAACACAAAATGATTATATAAATATTTTCAATTAACCGCATATGATTGAAATGTATTGAACAAACAATATTAACCGACCTTTTGTCAGCGTCATTGACGACACCATGACACTTAAAATTAGTTAGTGTATCGATGCTATATATACAAATGTGTTGTTTTTTGCGAAATAAAATATAAAATATAAATGTTTGGGAAAAAAAGATTTGAATAGATTTATTGTCTTCAGATTGAAGTTTGTGTATGTTCATCCAAACATGTAATAATATATAGCTATTGAAATTTAATAAAATGAATAGAAGACACTTTTGCTGAATGTCGATATAAGAATCGAGTTACAATACATCTTATGATTCAGTCCCGTAGATAATGCTTTCTTACTGAATAAACGCATAAACACGAAGAAAAGACGAGCTAAACAAACTCTTTTCAACAACATATATTTCGTAAACTAATTTTCACAAATGTATAGTATGTTTTAATATTCAGTTAATTAAACCCTTGTCTGCGTACAGTCCGGGATATGACGATCTTCGCGTGTCTGATGACGTCAATTCGCATCAGGAGCACGCTACGTTTAGCAACCAGAATTAAGGTATCATGTTGATAAGCTAAATCAACTAATTTCCATTTTCACTTGTAAGGTAATATTTTAGAATTGATTGCATTTGTTGAACGCTTGATGAACATCAATTATATTGGATCTAGAGTGTCCATTTTTGCAATTCGTCAGAATATATACAGCTTATTGTTACTTGAGCATGTTTTCTTTAATTTTTAAATAATAATGGTGATTTCCCTCCAACCTTTAGGAATAGAGTACAAAGCTTTTAATGAAAGAGGTAGATATCACCTATTAATAGTATGTGGTACGTGTATACATGTTGTTGTTTAATGTATAGATTAGTAATGATTTCATACATGCCTTTTTGTCGCTAGTCTTTTGGCTTCAATAAGCATTCATTTTATCTGTGTTACTTTTTACTTCTGATGTTAACAAAGAGCTGACTTTGACTAAAAAGCTATTTTTAGGATTAATGTTAACCATAAAAGCGTGAAATTATTGATCTATAAAATAATGGTAGTGATATTTTACGTTTTTGTTAAAACTAAGCACTTTTTAAACAAATCATTTTATGCTCACAGCATATGATATATACACAGTGTACAATAATATTGTAGTGAACTAATACTTGTAAAACAGTATCTGAACTACCATAAAATGTAATTGTATTGCATAATTGTTTAACGTGTCTGTTGTTTACAACACTTACATTTATATTATTTTTCTTTTGACCAACACTTGTTAAACATACCCCTGTGAATCACCAACTGTTTTTGTATTGTTTTCATGTTTAAACTTTTACTTTCACAAAACTAACAGTGGTAAGGTTTTCATAAATACTTGTTTATCAGAACCCGGCTTATCACTAAATGAACTTGTAATTGTTGTTGTTTTAACTACTCTGTAATGAATATAGCATAAATATGTATATTCAATTTATGAATAATTCCTTATATATGCTATATAACTAAAGCATAGACTAAACATATTACATCTTTATGTAACAAAATTAACATAGATATTGTGTTTATCAATATTTGTTTATAGAACCAGGCTTACCACAAAATGTACTTGTATTGTATTTTTAACTCTTCTGTAATGAATGTACAGATACGTATATACAATTTATGTATACCACAGAATAACCATATTACCTTTTTGTATGTATACAACATTGACATTGATATTGTGTTTATCAATATTTGGTAATCGGAACCCGGCTTACCACCTAATATACTAGTATTGTGTGTGTTTTTTTTTAACTCTTCTGTAATGGATCTAGTAAAAATACGTATAAACAATTTATGTTTAAATCCTTAAGTATGCTCTTTTGTTAAAACTTATGATAAACATATTACAGTGTGACATTTAATATGAATATACATAAACCTCAAACATACTTATTTTTTTATTTAATCTTACATACCCAAAAATAGCGTCTTATGCTTAGAGTAACTTAATTACTTAAACTTATGAAATACATACTCCAGTGAAATTTTTATTATTACTCATACCCACTTTTTTTAAAACTTCCGCTTTGAGAACATAAGATACCGATAATTTATGTCTTATATTTAGGGAAATTTACCTTGCATAAGCACATTTGCTTGTTTTTGTGTGTTCATATGTTTTATTTTATTCTTTTTTTTCTATGTCCCTACTAGGGACAAGTCTTTTATTGTTTTCTTCTTACTTTTGTGATTATCTCTTTTAACTTCTTCAAGTCTTTGGAATATTCATCTTTTTGTATTCCTATTTTTTGTTTTCTATTTTTGTTTGTATGTATGGACATCGTATGTACTATAAGAGAAACCAACTGGACATATTTTAAAATATAAACTTACTGGACAAGCACATACAAATTAGCATTCACATCACCCTCCACCTACTTAAATGATTAAATTATGTACTTTAAATGTTAAAGGATTAAACAATAAAGACAAACGAATAAAAATCTTCATATGGTTAGACGAGAAAAAATATAGTATATGCCTTTTACAATAATGTCATTTGAAACCTACTTTAGCACAAACCTTAAAAGATTAATGGGACGGAGAAATCTATCTCAGTGGATAACATACTAACAAACAAGGCATTGCCTTTCTGAAAAAAATAATATAGGGGTCACAGTCGATAAATTTAAGGAAATTATAATTGGCAGACAAGCAAGTATAGATATCAAAATACACGAAACACAAATAACATTAATCAACGTCTACGGTCCTAACATAGACGACTCCACATTTTACGAAACATTACAATCCTTTATAATTAAAAACCAAGATAAAATATTATAATCGGTGTGATTTCAATACTGTCCTGAACCCATTAATAGATAAAAAGAATGAAAACCTTTATACTCATACTAAAAATAGAAACAGTTTAAATAACATAATTGAAAACTACAATATGATAGATATCTGGCGTACAGTATACCCAAACGAAAGCGAATTCACCTGGCACTCAAACACAAAACCAACAATATTTTGTAGATTAGACTATTTTTTGATATCTGAATCTCTATGCAACATTATTGACACATGAACATAAAACCAGGATTTATGACTGACCACTCTCTAGTTGAACTTAAACTGCACAATATACAACATGAAAGAGGCCCAGGATACTTTAAAATTTACAACAGCATCTTATTAGATACACAATATCAAACAGAAATAAAACAGGAAATATTAAATACAGTTCAAAATAATAAAGATGCAAACCCAAACACCTTATGGGAAGTAATTAAAGGAAATATACGTAACACAATAACTAGATACACATCATTTAAACAAAAAGAAAACACACAAACTTGAAAATGAAACCATCAAAACCATTGAAACACTTGAAAAACAACTGCATCAAACAAACATAAATGATACCACCGACATTGAAAATGAAATAATTTAAAAAAAAACAAATATTAGATGGAATCTATCATACACATTTCAATGGAATAATACTAAGAGCGCGTGCACAGCATGTTGAACACAATGAAAAAAAATACAAATATTTCGCAAACATTGAAAAACGTAGAAGTGAACAAAAAGCTGTACAAAAATTAGTAGTCAATGGAAAAGATATAACAAACAGAACTCAAATACTAGAAGAACAACGTTTATTTTTCGAAACCCTCTATAAACGAAAAAATGTTGAAAATAACACCCTTTTTAAAAATACACATCACGCTTTAAACCAGGAGGAAAAACAACTGTGCGACGGATTGCTTAATGAATATGAATGTGGATTAGCCCTTAAAGAAATGCAAAATAACAAAAGCCCAGGATCTGATGGCATCACCATCGAATTTTATAAAATATTCTGGAATGATATAAAACACATCTAATTAATTCACTTAACTATTCATTTAACAACGAAAACTTAACTACGCTACAAAAACAAGGTATTATATCACTTATTCCAAAACCTGGAAAAAACTTAGAATCCTTATCAAACTGGCGCCCGATTAGTTTACTAAACAATGATTATAAAATTGCAACTAAAAGTATAGCAAACAGAATAAAAAAAATATTACCATCAATCATTTCAAAATCTCAATCTGGTTTCATAAAAGGACGTTACATTGGTGAAAACGTTCGTCTTATCCAAGAATGCATAAACTATTTCAACAATTCAAATAATCCTGGTCTAATATTTTTTGCAGACTTTGAGAAGGCATTCGATTCGCTTGATTCATTCATTTATGTTCTCTTGCTTAGAAAATATGAACTTTGGTGAAAGTCTCATTCAATGGGTCAAGCTATTTTATACCGATATTAACAGTATAATCATTAACAATGGCTTCTTTTCAAACAGTTTTAACATCGAACGAGGGGTTCGACAAGGATAGCCACTCTCATCATCCCTATTTATTATTTGCATCGAGTATCTATCACATCACATCCAATAAAATAAACACATAAAAGGCATATCACTAGAACCTGACGAAGAAATCAAACAATCCCTATTTGCTGACGATGCAACTTATTTTTTAAATGACAATTACGATTCTTTCCATAACCTAATAGAGTCGCTAACCCTTTACGGAATGACATCGGGTCTTAAACTTAACAAAAGTAAATGTACTGTGCTACGAGTAGGTACATTAAAACAAAGAAAGGTTCAATATAAAAAAGAAATGAAATTTAATTGGACATCCGATGAAGCCACAACGTTAGGAATTACATTCACAAATAATGAAAAAGATACAGTTCTTAAAAACATACTACCTAAATTACATAATTTTAAAAACTGCTTAAAATCATGGCATCATCGTAAACTTACACTAATCGGAAAAAACACAGTATTGAAAACGTTTGAACTTCCTAAATTAATATATGTATTAACAGTTCTCCCAAACCCACCAAATGATGTTATTAACGATATAAAATCAGCAATATTTAATTTCATATGGGACGGTA
Source organism: Dreissena polymorpha (assembly GCF_020536995.1). Lineage (NCBI taxonomy): Eukaryota > Metazoa > Mollusca > Bivalvia > Myida > Dreissenidae > Dreissena > Dreissena polymorpha. The sequence goes on along the minus strand of NC_068362.1, from coordinate 75,270,865 downwards.
AGCCTGATAAAATAAAAAGAACTCAGTTAATTCAATCTGTAGAAAATGGAGGTATCCAATTAACGAACATTGACTCATTCTTGAATTCAATCAAATGCAGCTGGGTTAAACGATACCTAGATAATACCAATACGAGTAAATGGAAATTATTCTACCAAAAAATCCCAAAAAAATATGGTGACTCCTTACTCTTTGAATGTAACATCAGCAATACTATCTTACATGAAATTGCAAACGAAAACATATTTCTGTCTGATGTTCTATCAGCGTGGAGTGATGTCACTCATAACTTAGAAACCCAAACCAGCAGTAAAACAATTTTATGGAACAATAAAGAAATAACTTCAAACAATAAGACATTTTTCTATAAAGACTGGTTTTAACGAAGCATTAAATATGTCGACCAAATTCTATGACTACAGAATTAAGGATTTCTACTCTTTTGATACTATATGCTACATATACACAATGAAGCGTGAATGCCATCAAAAACCCATATGTCTGCTGTGTGATTGCAGGTCCGGCTGTGTCCAATGTTGCTTGCCAAGGTTCTAAACATGCCTTCAGGGCGATGCTGATCTTCTAAAATGTTAAACAAAGGCCCTGGTGTCGTTTAGGGGGCTCCATCCAGCAATCACTCCAATGATGGATTCAGGACACTCTTTATGACCAAGGTGAGTGCAAATCTTGTATGTGTGTTTGTTTTTAAAGTTTATGAGGTTTTGTCGTGACAATGGGGCATTGAGTGAGGATCACCTTAGTAAACATTCAATATACCACTGCAATATCAGAACATCCGCATCCAGCTATTCTTGTGAAAACAATAATTTTAAAATGCATCTATAGACTAGCCCTTAAATATTACGAACGATTCCTCTACTATTAGTGCATCTGATTTTGAAATTTCTTGTAGTTTTTAGCTCGACTATTATATATGAAATATATATAGTGGAGCTATCCTACTCACCCCGTCGTCGGCGTTAGCGTGCAAATGTTTTGCGTACTACCCCAAATATTTTCTATGTCCTTTGACATATTGCTTTTATATTTTGCATACTTCTTTACCAACATGACCCCAATCTATAAACAAGAGCAGACAAATGTATCAAACATTTTGACAGAATTATGGCCCCTTGTATACTTAAAATATGCATATTATTGAAAAATCTATGTTAAAGTTTGCGTACCACCCCAATTATTTCCCATGTCCTTTGACATATTGCTTTAATATTTTGCATACTTCTTTACCAACATGACCCCAATCTATAAACAAGAGCAGACAACTGTATCAAGCATTTTGACAGAATTATTGCCCCTTTTATACTTAAAATATGCATATTATTGATAAATCTATGTTAAAGTTTGCGTACCACCCCAATTATTTCCTATGTCCTTTGACATATTGCTTTTATATTTTGCATACTGCTTTACCAACATGAACCCAATCTATAAACAAGAGCAGACAACTGTATCAAGCATTTTGACAGAATTATGGCCCCTTTTATACATAGATATTTGAACATTTTGCTTAAATTGCCATAACTTCTTTATTTATGATCACATTTGATTCATACTTTGACAAAACAACACTTACCTGAGATACCACAATGCACTCGGTCCAAACCATCCCCCATGCCCCACCCCAGAATCCCTCCACCCCTCCCCCCCCCAAAAAAAAAAATAATGATTTGTTTTCCTTATTTTTGAAAGATCATCTATCAAATGACCACACACCCACATTATACCCCCCCCCCTCTCCATGATGGATTATGTTATACTGTCAATCACTCGAATATTCGAGCGCGCTGTCCTCTGACAACTCTTGTTTGGTTTATTTTCCCTTAAATAGTATACTTTACTACATTTCAAACCAGTTATTAACAATATATACCAGCTTCTTATCTTTTAGATTTTGATCACAAAAAATGTCTAAAGGACAAATTTACTTCAGAAGCTCATGCAAAAATGGGTCTTAGGACATATCAGCGCGGTGCTGCAGATATGCCTCTGCCATCCGTACACTCTGATAAGGAGTCATAATGTCCCCTTATGAGATCACAAAACCTTACGTTACTTTATGGCAGACAGGTAGGCAGATGCACAGGCTGGTCTGCAGTTTTTCTGGTTGCATCTGTTGAATTTAGATTATAAGATCCATTCGCACGACAAGGCTCATAAATATTAATGTTCAACATTGTAGGACCTGGGTCTTGCTCAAAACGCAGTGATGGCAGTAAAGTGACCGACACCATATGGGCCTCTTTCTCATCAGATTTACCGCATCGTGACTAATCACTGGTTTGGTGGAAAAGACTTCTCGTCTGCTTTTAAATTATTGCTTGATTAGAACAAGCAAAAGACATGATAGATAACATCATTATGTACTATAATTATTTCTTAAATGTATATTCTACAAATCATGTAAATACATGAATGAATGTGTATTAGAAAACTATTCTTAATGATTCAAGAAATTAGAATAATGATTTTAAAATGAATTTGTTTTAGAGATTATACAAGATTTTTCTTACACTTGAGGTAATGATTTTGTAAAAAAAAAAACTTTTCTTAGATATAACTTATAATATAATTGTTGATATTCACCTGGTGGAATATGTTTTTTGTTATAAAAAGCTTTTGTTCAGCCAGAAATGTCTTAGATAAAATAATACTTTTATGTAATTTTCACACTTTATAAAGGGTGTTTCAGCAGATAACCAGACATCAAACTGCGTGTCACCGGTTGTTACATCAGTATGAGTTTGTGTTCATTTTGTATGTTCTAATATATTTTGAAGGAGTCGAAGAGGTACTGTAATTTTCTATCTTGATGACTAAAAAACGTGCATTTCAAGAAAGAGCTTTATATGACAGTGCCTCTTCAAGTCTATATATTGTTCCCATGATAGGTTGCGTTTTGAAATAGCATTTCAAATACTTGTACCTTTTAAAAGATGCAAATGGGAATGTTGTTTATGGTAGTTGTTGTTGAATTCAATATGAATTGCTATGAATAGAACAGTGAGAACTGTATGTGCTTCTTTAATATGGTATTGTTTATAATAAATACCAATTTAATTTATCATAATGTATGTATAGCCTTTTAAAGTTAACATGAAATGCCAATTGTGTTGTTGTTTTGGCAAAATGATTGCATCTTGTTGTTAATAATTAATAAATCTTTTTTTATTTGAACAATTATGAGATTTTCAATAAATTGCAAACCAATATTGCTGCTCTTCATTGGATATATTTCTTAATAGTGCATTGCTTTAACATTTGAGTCTGGCTCTGGGAAAATTGGACTCAATGCATGTGCTCAAAATGTTTTCTCAAATTAGCCTGTACCGTCAGCATAGGCTTATCCGGGACAACACTTTCCGCCAGAGACTTTTTTTATCGAAAAATTCCATTAAGGTAAAATTTCATCGCTGATTTGCCCTGATTAACACTTGACACACATGCTTAAGACCCATTTTCCCAGACCGTGGCTCAATTATGTTGTTGCTGTGTGTCTTGTAATGACTGTGGATGAAGCCATCCATGATGAAATAGCGTGTCAATATAATCTAAATACTGCTTTATCCTTTTTTACAATTTTATTATGAAATATATGTATTAGTTTAAACCTATTTATTTTAGCTCGATTGCATCGAAAGCCTTAGGCTTATATAAACGCTCTCGAGTCCGTTTCCTGGGCCTAGAACCAGTACTTGGTGTCTTTGGGGAGAACTTAAGAACGCTCCCACGGTGGGGATCGAACCCATGACCTCCCGGTCGCTAGGCGGACACTATATCCATTACACCACGGCGACCTGGAAATATATGTATTACATGGCATACTGGTTAAATAAATATTAGGATGAAACACACATCACATAAACATCATCTGAAAACAAAATGATCTCTCTGGTCCTGTTGCTAGTGTATCCCACACATACTGCTTATGACTAGACATATGCAACTTTAACATGATTATACAATTGCTTTCAAAACAATCTATACACTGGTGCAAGATAAGTTAAAAACCTACATATACATGTGAGATTGCAATACTGTCTGGTTATATGTAAATGCCTGGATGCACAATAAATAAACTGATTTATATTTGTTAATTACATATACTTCATCATGGTTTTATAATTTGTGTAAAAATAAATGCATAAACCACAAAGAAATTAAAACCCGTCATTTTGTTTGCCAAAATTTGTTTTACATATGTTAACTTCTTTCATGTTAAAGAAGTAATATAAATGGAAAACATTTTTGGTAGCAAATTTTATTGTTGCTAGTGTTCAACTTTTACTTATAAAAGACATAGTATAAGTGTGAAAAAACACATAACCTCATTAAATGCTAGAATTCAGGGTACTGTCTTAACAAAGATCTTATGACACTTTTTGGTTATGACTGAATATTCAGCTTACAATAAATAGGCATTTAGAATCTGTATGATCCTAAAATAAAGGGCATGTGAATATTGAAAGGAAATGTATACAATTGACCCTTGCTCTGAGAAAATGGGGTTTAATGCATGTTCCTAAAGTGTTGTCGCATATTAACTTGTACGGTCCGCACAGGCTAATCAGGGAAGACACTTTCTGGTTTTATGAGATTTTGAAAAAGTAAATCCAGTCTAGGCCGAAAGTGTTGTCCCAGATAAGCATGTGTGGACCACACTTCACATACATGCATAAAGCCAATTTCCCCAGAACGCGGCTTAATTTGATTGAATGCATGTACCAGGTCTACTTAACCTAGGCTGTTCACTGCAAACAAATTATAACTAATGTCTAAATGTCAGCACAACAAAATAGAAGGGCAAGAAATTTTTACTAAACAATTACACCATTGAAATCTAGCAAGAACATATCTGCTTACCAATCTACAAGATGTGTGAAAAAGATGCCTGTAAAATCATTGCAAGATAAGTGAAATAATGGGAGATAAATCAATTTCTCAAATATTATGTTGAGCTTAAGCATGCCAAATGCTCAAATGGCAAACAACAAATTGCTGCATGATTTAATAAACAGTTCAATATGTTCCAACTAGCAGAATATTTCTTATTAAGATTGGTCTTATTTTTTCTAAATCTTAATAAAATACCACTTTAGATATTGGATACAGAGTAGCCAAAATTGTTAGCAATAAAACACCTAACACACTCTATTATCATTATCAGAACATTTAGACTGGTCCCTGAAGGTTTTTCTTAAGCTGTTTGTAGCTTCAGTGAGTCTGATTCACCTTTGTGGTAGTGTCTCTCCCTGGTAACGTCCAGCTCCTTCAACAGGTGGTCATTAGTTGTAACCAGGAACCTGAAGTTACAGTAGGGAAGTAAATGCAACACATGTGTCTTGTTAAAGTGATATTATTGGCATCTAGCAGTTTACAGGTGTCTATCGCAACCGTTGTTTATTTTTGGTGTTTTCACTTCATATACACTTATATTTGTTAAGTCAGCATCAACATTCTAAAACAATATCACGGAAAGAGAAAAATAATCCATTTGAATAGCAACTGTACTTTCGTTTGACAACTGATCATACATGTACGATGTGAACCTAAATTTAGTTTAAGTGCAGATTCGTTCATACGACACAAATACACAATTTTGTTATACGGATCATTTTGGCTAAGAGGACCTGGTGAGTCACGTAAAAAAATCGAATATAAAATATTTTTTTATAAACAACTGGTAGCAAGATGAGTTGCAGATAATTGGTCAGTAACCACATTTTAACTAACTCTTTTGACTTGTTAATTCTTTTCAGCTCAATTCAACAGTGAAAAATGCCCATAATATCACTTTAAGGTTGAAATCATTTAATATTTAGCTTGATTTATGCAAGAGCTTAGGCCTTATTAAGAAACGTTAAGTATATGCAATTGTATAACTGATAACTTATTATAGTTATTTACCTTAGATTTAAGGGCCAAAAAAAATAATTTTTATTCTATAAGTGATACCAGCAGAGTTACCGGTATAACCTTTGCAGTTTGAACCTGACTCAACTTGATACACATGTTAATTTGTATACAGTACTTTAAAGTGCTGTGTTGTTGAATCTGATTTTCTGTATTGCAGTGATGTCTTTGCCCAATCGGAAAAAGGACGGGTACACTTGGGATTTTTTTTAATTCAAAAGTGTTTGAAATATCCTAAGCTATGGAACTCATTCCATAAACCTTTTTAAAGTTAGCTGCTAAAAGCATTTTTCCTCATCATTAATTATGTAGGGAGTTTCAAGAACAAATTGAAAGTACAGGAAAGTCTTGTAAACCATAATTAGGAAGTATTCAATAATAAATGACTTCTTTAAGTTTGCACAGTAAAAATAAGATGTATATGCATGAATATAATGAAACAATACAAATCTTTACATTAAAAAAAGAATTAGTGTGGTATAGAGTGTATTTCCAAAATATCTAGCACAGGCCTTTTTAGTGATGCCTACCTGATTACACCTGGGTGTAATAGTCCAGTGCTGACACTGCCACAGTTCCTGTATTTGCATGTCCATGCCTCCTTCTTTTACTGTCGGGTGCAAAAATTGCCTAGTGCTGCTGACAGAGGTTACTGGTGCAGGTGCTGGTATTGTGTACTCCTGTCACGTGTTGACATTCAACAAATCTGCTGCCTGCCTTAAAAGAGCAGCTGCTCTTTGCTGTTGGCTCATATCTGCAAATGTATTCGTGTACATTATTTTTTATTTATAAAAACAAGTCACCATTATGTAGTATAATCATAGATTCGAGAGATAATAACTGTTACGTAGTCAGATATTACGCTTGCTGATCTAAGTTTCTATTAAAGGGGCCTTTTCACAGATTTTGGCATTTTTTAACTTATTCATTAAATGCTTTATATCGATAAATGTAAACATTGGATCGTAAAAGCTCCAGTAAAAAATCAAGAATAAAATTAAAAAAAGGAAAAGAACATTGCCCGGACCAGGTTTCGAACCAGTGACCCCTGGAGTCCTGCCAGAGTCCTGAAGTAAAAACGCTTTAGCCTACTGAGCTATTCCGCCGAGTACACATATCAGACGTATTTTATACGTTATATAAGCAATCTTCGTAGTTTCACAAAATTTAACGACAAAAACAGAACTCTCCAAATTATTCAATCGTTTCGCGTTGCAACGCTTTATAATTTTTAGGTTTTAAAATCGTCAAAAGATGCATATAATGGCTATATTAGACCATGGTAAATGTTCAGTATTACTGTTTCCTCACAAATATCATAACTAAAACGAAAATTTGCAAATCTGAAACAACTTATTTCAATTTTGTCAATTTACCAAAGCGTGAAAAGATCCCTTTAAGGCAAATTTTCACTTAATTATGCTTCCTGGGTCTCACCAGTACTAGGCTAGGACTTTGCAGTCTCGCCAGAGGAAACTCCCATGAAAAAAATCAGCACTGCACGTGAGGATCGAACCCAGGATCCCTGAGTTACAAACCGTAAACATTAACTAGGTCACTGAGCTACATATTATAGATGAGAAGAAAAACAAGAAAATGAAAAAGAGAAACCATTTAATGCCAGAAAACATATTTATTTTTGTTCGTAAATGAGGTAATTGTGCATACTTATTTTCTCACATTGCTTTCCATTTTAATTAGCTCTGTGTAGGAATTTCCATGCCGTATTGGGGATAAACTAGTAAAAATCAATTAAAAAGAATCATTTGAATAAGATACAATTTTACCAACCTAGGTATCAACCGATTTGATTAGATAAATGACAGTGTTACGAAGATATGCGATGAAAACAGAATGAAATTAATATTTAAATTCAAACAAGCCAACAGTTAGACGTTTTGATCATCGTATAGCACTTTCCTTACAATGATACTATGGGATGTTTGACGTGTTTACAAATGAAAAAGTACGTCCATTAACTTCAAATAGACTATAATCACCAACCAAATGACAACTCAACGTTCGAAATGGGGATTACAATCGCATGCAATTTACCTAATAAACAAGTACACTAAACAAGTAACCTTTACCTGAATAGGAACAGTGGAAAATACATTCGAAACGTCGCGGTAGAGTAATTCAGCTTGTAGATGTATAATACAACACCGTTCTAAATATTAACCTTTTACGAAAACTACCGTAAACGACCGACAACTCTGGTTCTCCGTCGTGTATGAATTCAGTATTACTAATGCATTTGTCTTAATGCATTCGGCATTCGGCTTACTTCATGTGAGCTACTGCCTTGTGCTTATTCGTTTTGCATAGTAGAACTTACAAACATGACATTTTATAGAAATACTAAGTATTGAAATGATAATATTTCAGCAACAAGAAGATAGCCACTCGAACAATTTAACAGAAAAAAATACTTTGTCATTTACTCGAGAGAAAACATGATTAACATACACATTAAACAGTATGCAAGCAATATTTCACTAACTGATAGAAACAAGCAAAAAGACGCAAGAAAGTCGCTGTCATTTTGTAACAAATAAAATAAAGCAAAATTCAATTGTAATTTAGCAGTATGCAATTGTCATTAAGCAGTATGCAATTGTCATTTAGCAATATGTAATTGTCATTTGGCAACATGAATGGACTGGCGGATATTCCCTTCCATATAATGTATCAATTATTATTTCTATATTTCAAACGGACTGCTTGATAGATTTATGTTCATTGAAACAAATCTTCATTTATTTGATCATGCCATATCCCCAATCATATTTAAATATAAAATACTAATGTATACGTATATCCATTAAGTATTTCCCCTGCGTATAAAAAATATTACCGTTTTCAGAAAAGAGTCCAAAGAACTAATATTATGGGCTTGCTGATTATGCGGAGATTACGAAAAACGATTTTCTGAAAGACACACATTGTACAAGAAACCATCATTGAAAAGACCCAGTTATTATGTTCTTGTTATATAGTGAATACTTTAATAGCAAGATAAAGGGATTCAAATACAACTAAAGGCAATACATCGTACGTAAAACACAACTCACGTTCATTCAATTTGCTAGATGCAAAAATGAACGCATAATTGTTTGTACTAGCAAAAACCAATGACCATGTTTTGCAAATTCCAGTATTGCAATAAAACACTGTGCACTGTGGATCTTTCGATTTCGATGATCCAATAACGAGGCCATTGAATTAAAAACATGTTCACACGTTTAATCGATATATCTGAAACAAAGTATTTTTATTTGTGTTCACAAATACAGCATGTTGTGACATACTCCCATTTATAGATTGATCCAATCTTATTTACTATTAAACAGTTGCTGATCACACACAAATAGGCAACAATTGGTAAACCATCGCCCAGTGACTCATAAACATTATGGACGAAGTTGCGGATAATTTAACATAATATTAAGCAATTTAAACCAAACATCAAATATTGTAATTATTATTGTAATTGAATGTAAATTTCCTCTGAATTAAGCGGTTTTTAAGGGGCCTTTTCACAGATTTTGGCATGTATTGAAGTGTGTCATTAATTGCTTTATATTGATAAATTTAAACATTTGACTTTACAATCTCCAGTAAAAAAGGGATACAATTAAAAAAAGAAAAAAGTAACTCTCATCTGGACTCGAACCACTGACACCTGGAGTCCTGGATGGAAAAGTCTCCCGCTTAGACCACTCGACTATACGTGCTTATGATATTAGAGCTTGTATTTTTTACTTAATATAAGCAATCCTCTAAGTTTCACAAAATATAACGACGACAACAGAACTTTCCAAATTATTCAATCGTTTCGCGTTGCAACGCTTTATAATTTTCAGGTTTTCAAATCGTCAAAAGATATGCATATAGTGGATATTTCACCTATGCAGAATGACAAATTGCCTTTTGTCAGTAAAGTCAACAAGACTTCTAAACGTGTTGTTAATGTAAACTATACTGTCGAGCAGGGTTTGTCGCAATAACTTAAATTTTCGTTTTGTAAAGGATGTCATCATTTCAAATTTATGCGAAGAGGGCCATAAAAGGGTAAAACGTTGTGATTATTGTAGCAAAAATCCATAACACAATATTTATGATAGTGTCTGTGTCTTCAAAACAATTATTAAAAAGATTTGCTACCAAGAAAGCTGTCTTCACTGCCGATTTACTTTGTATAAACTCGTCGTGGTTTATTCTTACTGTACCAATTTGAAGAAATGTGTTTAGATGGGTACAGATGTTAATTTGAACTAAACGACAATTTGTTAAAGCATAACTGGTGAAGCATATACATTGTTCTTATTTAATTATGACGTCACAAGACAACCGTTTGGGTAGGAATGATTTAAATGACTATCAGCACTTTAATAGTAGATTAAGAAACAATTAAATTTATTTAGGCAATACACGCGATGACATTGACCGCTCTACATGTTGATGCAGATATAATCAACGCTGGTTTGTTTTTCAAGGTAGCATTGGATGTCGTTTTAATGATTTGTTTTAGATTGTACTGCTGAACATTAAACGCGTTGCATTGTTGGAGAACAAATCATTTTGTTTTTCGGTATAGTTTCGATGGACACAGTACCAGATCGTCACGGGGGAAAGACATTATGTACTTAAATTTCCCGCCTTCTCGGGTGAACCTGTGAAAAACAGTGATATCATTTACATGCCAAATCTTTCAGGTAATAAATGATGTACTTATCATATAGATATGGATATCATTTTAAGCCAAAACGGAAGACCATACATAATCGGGCATAAACCAATAAATCAAAGCTGCTCTCTTTGTATGTCGCACTGAGAAATTAACAAACAAGAGCCCATAGCTGACCATAAGATTGTAGTTGTGCATAATCTATATCCTCAGATAACAAAGTGCAGTTTTAACTTAGATTTTTTTTATCGCTTAGTATAATGACAATATTTGTGTGGTGTCTGTTTTCGAATGTTATCCACACCTGTGTAATGCATATGCAGTTTTGTCTATGTTTATGATATATTTTAGAATCTGTGTATTAAATAAAACAAGTGCATTAGAATGCGTCTTTCGAAATTCACGAAGCAATTTTTTTTATAAAACGGCCGAAAATACCAACAAAATAAATACTTTGCATTATGTCTGTACAACAGACAGACATGCAAAGACGCATTGAATGTCTTAATATGCAAGTTACTGAGCTCATATAGGATCTGCTTATATTACTGGATATGGCGTATGCCGCTATTTTCCTCTTTAAGTTTTCCATTCGCTGCGATATGTCTGGTGACGTCATACCACTACTGGTGCCCGCTCCATAAAGAAACACACATGAAAGTGTTTGTGCTATTTATTAGCATTGTAATAATTTTGCCATAAATTGTTTCCATATTCACTCTTAAGGTCATAATTCAGTATTAATTGAATCACCTTTGGATGTGTTTTTGAGTTTATTTGATGTACAGTTATTTCCATATTTTGTCTAATTTATAAAGTTCATGGCATTATGAATTATATCTGTGTTGGAATTAGCTCCATTGATGTCCCAGTCAACCTTTAATAGGGGAAATACATTTTTATAAACCAAAATTAGATACGTCAACGTCTATAATTTCAAATCATCTAAATGACTTCTTCATAAAATATGAGATGAAATCTCTCTCATTTTTATACTAATGAATAAGTAAACAATTAGTTTGCATATTGACATTCAATGCTCTTCATATCTTAATTAAGGTAGCGCACCTCTAATGGGCACATATCCAAATATAATCTAATTAATTATTTTCTTAATCAGCATCATTTCACTGAACTACATGCAAATTTGTAGGTAGGCTCTCCATGCTTTTTAAAAAAATAAACCGATTTTTTCAAAACCACCCCCACGCTCGGCTTTTGTCCAGTTTATTTTCACCCCTGGGGTATATAAAAGTTCCATAATACATTCAAATTTCCAAATATGGGCATGCAGTTGGTGTGTACAGATGCTGTAAAGGTGTTTAATGTTTAAAAAAGATGAAATAAGTATTCTTTTACAGACATTTATTTTTTACAAATTTTGATCTATGGAAGAGCGCCATGAAATGTAAGTGATTTCAGCCAAGTAAAAATTGGGTCGGTTAAAAACAAAGTGTCATAAAATTCAAAATAGTATCATTTAAGTCATATTTTAAACTTAGTTTTTATAGAAACACTATATACAGCAAAAATACCAAGAAATAGACAGATTTACCGTTTACTTTTTGAAATAAAAATAAAAATGCAACATGCATGGTTCGTATTTTCAACAGTAAATCACCCAATTTCGCAATAACGTTGTTTTAATTTTAATAATTGAAGAATGTGCATAAAAATTGCAACATATTTAACAATAAATATAGCTTATATGCCATATTAAATCAAATTACGTTAGAAAATAAATAAAACGTGTCGCAAAAAAGTATACGTCGTCGGCAGGATTCGAACCTGCGCGGGAATATCCCAAAAGATTTCTAGTCTATCGCCTTAACCACTAGGCTACGGCACCTAATAGTATTCTCTTCAACCTTCGAAGAAATCGCGGGAAATCATTAGAGGTGCGCTACCTTAACACGGTCTCTATAGTATTGAGCTAAGAACATCTTCTGTTAATAAGAGCAATGTATCGTTTAACGACATCGCGTTTTGTTGTTGTTGTGTTGTTATTGTTGTTTTCAAATAAAGAAAAAGAATGAAATTAATGCTGATTGTGTTTAAGTTACGTTGAATTACCTATAAAACACGGATAAATTAACACATGACATTATTATTAACATAAAACAGAATAACATTTATTATTTAAATAAAGAAAGAATGTGAAGACCTAGCGTGGTAATGCATGATACGTTTCATGGAAACTAAACACAAACTTGTATATTGTAACCAGGGTGATGCAAAGGGTCGCGCAATATGTAAAATATTAAGGAGATGTTGGTCACAAAAGGTACATAAAATGTCATACTCAGCTTTATGTAATCTTTTTATTACCGCAATTTAAAATCACCACTGACCTTTATGTTGCTGCGTCTGTTGTGTATGTTGTATTGTGCCACTATTGCATCTCAATGGTATTACGTGAGTAGTTACCTGTAATTCTTATTTAATTGAATATCGTGCGCTATATAGTGATTTGTTTAATGATATCGATAAATAAACAAACTGACGATCAACACAACCGTGTAGAAACGTCAAAAGTAATCGATTTATTCAAACGTTCCACTCAATGCGCTAGTTGATGGAATTCAATATATACTTTGTTGAATAATTTATGAGTACCTATTTAAGTAATTGATGCCTTGAATGATTCTGAATTGTGATGAAAGATCGATGTTAAGATAAAAAATAGCAATAAAAAGAAATTTTTCTAAGCGTTACTTTTGATTCTTTTTTATTTTTAAATCAAAAATAACAAAACTAGTTAAACCTCAACAAGGAACCCATCTAGATTGCCCCATGCATTGTTTTAAACTTGTGTACATTTGTGTTGTTACGGAGAATTATACAAGGTACGTAGGTATTCGGAAATGCACAGTTTTGCAATTTATGTGTTTATATTCTTGAGTTTTGGACAATTGGTTCAGAATCCAGCATTGCCCTCTTTGTTAATGTTTTGATCTATAAACGTGTTCTCTTTCGGGAAACAGAACAACCATTTAGCCTCTCTATCATTACGAAACACACTGCATAATACGTAACGATCGAAGTCTGTCTTATTTCTGGAACATGACCTGGTTTTCATAGAAGCTCGTCCAACATATGATACTCTCCCCTTAACCCACTACGCTGCCGATACGTTCGACATATACAATACTTATGAAACATCAATGCTTATTTGGAAATCGTTTTGTTGTTAACTAGCATTTTAAAAAAATGCCCAATTCATTTAAATCATAGTATAATTAACAATGTACTATACTATTCTATACCGATATAAACAGTATAATCATCAACAATGGCTTTTCAAACAGTTTTAACATCGAACGAGGGGTTCGACAAGGATGTCCACTCTCATCATCGATATTTATTATTTGCATCGAGTATCTATCACATCACATCCAATCAAATAAACACATAAAAGGCATATCACTAGAACTTGATGAAGAAATCAAACAATCCCTATTTGCTGACGATGCAACTTATTTTTTAAATAACAATTACGATTCTTTCCATAACCTAATAGAGTCACTAACCCTTTACGGACTGAAATCTGGTCTTAAACTAAACAAAAGTAAATGTACTGTGCAACGAGTAGGTAAATTAAAACAAAGTAATGTTCAATATAAAAAAGAAATGAAATTTAATTGGACATCCGATGAAGCCGAACTAGATGCATTGCCAACAAGAGTACTAAAATCATTTTTAAACGAGTTACTACCGTTCGTGACAAAATTGGTTAATCTCTCTCTGAGTCAAGGAGTTTTTCCTTCAAAATTTAAACAGGCAATAGTAAGACCACTTCTTAAGAAAATTGGACTAGACCTGAGTTATGCCAACTATAGACCAGTGAGCAACTTATCATTTCTATCGAAAGTGATTGAAAAGGCTGCTCTGTTTAGACTCAATATACACGTAAATGAAAACAATCTCCTTCCAAAAAATCAGTCAGCCTACAGACAATTCCATTCTTGTGAATCTGCTTTACTTAGACTAGTCAATGATATACTCGAAGGTATGGAAGAGCAAGATGTTACAGCACTTATCGCCATTGATTTGAGTGCTGCCTTCGATACAGTCGATCATGACATTCTACTAGACGTGTTGCAAAAACAATACGGTGCATGTGGCACGGCACTAAACTGGATAGACTCGTATCTTCGTCCAAGAAGCTATCGCATAAGTGTTAATTCAGCTTTAACGGCGGCACGTTCTTTGGAGTGTTGTGTCCCCCAGGGTAGTTGTCTTGGTCCATGGCTCAACCTGACGTACAATGGAACACTGTTTGATGTCGTTCCTCCCTCCATCAGTCTACGGTTTTGCAGACGACCACACCGCAAACAAGCGATTCAAACCTACATCTTATTCTGTTGAAAGAACTGCCATTCAAGAACTTGAAAGTTGTGCACTCGTTATTAACAACTGGATGAACGAGAATAAACTGAAAATGAACGCATCAAAAACGGAATTCATCATGTTCGGTAGTAGACCCCAATTAAATAAATGTCAATCTAAAGAAATAGATATTGCTGGTGACACTGTTAAAGCAGAAAAATGCATACGGTATTTTGGTGCATATTTAGACGAAACACTAAATTTTAAAGAACACATCAAAATTAAGTCAACTACCTTAAAATCAAAAACATAAGGAAATACTTAACAAAAGAAGCAACAAAAATACTCGTTTTGTCTTTGGTAATATTCCATCTAGATTATTGTAATCTCATCTTGTAAGGAACAGCTCAATGCGAAATAAACAAAATGCAACGTATCCAAAACATGTGTGCCAAATTGGTACTCGGCCGACAGAAATAGGACAGTTCAAAAGATGCCTTGTATGAACTACACTGGCTTCCAGTAAAGGCTAGGATAACATTCAAATTACTGAACTTCATGTATAATTGTTCTGTTGGTAACGCGCCAAAATACCTTACAGAACTTTTAAAAGAAAAAGTACCAGCACGTAACCTACGATCTACCGTCTCGTATGACGGATGTTATGATGTGAAACGCACAAAGAGAAAAACTTTCATGGACAGGAGTTTCGGAGTTGTTGGTCCGAAACTGTGGAATGACCTTCCATCAAGCATCCGGACTTCCGCATCAATAAACATTTTCAAAAGGAATTTGAAAACATTTCTCTTCAGAGACTTTTACAACCATTTTTAATTGGAATACCTGTGATTTAAAAAAATAATCGAGACTCAGTTGTACGGGCTTATTTGTCACTAAGCGCGCACTAGGACTCATAGGACCAAGCGATAAAAGAATTGTGCGGGCTTCTTTGCTCGAAAAGGATATTTATTGTACAAGTGACTGGTAACCAAGAATCATTAGGGCTTCTTTTCTCAATGATTGAATTACATCAACCAGCTGCCTTTTAGTCATGCTTAAGCCTTCTAGTTGTGTCTTATAGTCACACTGTAATTGTAACCTTCAAATTGTGTCTTGTAGTCACACTTGGTCAGTCTATTTGTGACTTGTAGTCACGGTAGTTCAAATAAGGTTAAAACCCAAAAGAAGTGTCCTTAAGTATGACAGGTGACCCTTTTAGTTAATGAAAAACAGTGTCTTTATGTTGCCAAATATTTGCTTATATTATCATTATAATTATTGTCTTAACTCTAGTTATATCAATTTATTACATAATATTTTACTTTTACTGTGTTTTAATAGTGTAGCCGGTATTGTTTTATTGCTTAAGTTCCTTATAGCATTCGTATTTATATTACACATCTTAAGATCATTAATCCTTTAACTAATGCTGCATAATATTATCAATACCTCTTATCTTTTATCAATTTTATGTACATATATATGTTTTGTACAACGCCATTGAATATAATTATATAAATAGGCGTTTCATCAAATTAGCAAGTTTCAAGTTTCAAGCCACAACGTTAGGAATTACATTCACAAATAATGAAAAGGATACAGTTCTTAAAAACATACTACCTAAATTACAGAATTTTAAAAACTGCTTAGAATCATGGCATCATCGTAAACTTACACTAATCGGAAAAAAACACAGTATTGAAAACGTTTGCACTTCCTAAATTAATATATGTATTAACAGTTCTCCCAAATCCACCAAATGATGTTATTAACGATATAAAATCAGCAATATTTAATTTCATATGGGACGGTAAGCCTGATAAAATAAAAAGAACTCAGTTAATTCAATCTGTAGAAAATGGAGGTATCCAATTAACGAACATTGACTCATTCTTGAATGCAGTTAAATGCAGCTGGGTTAAACGATACCTAGATAATACCAATACGAGTAAATGGAAATTATTCTACCAGAAAATCCTAAAAAAATATGGCGACTCCGTGCCTTTTGAATGTAACATCAGCAATACTATCTTACATGAAATTGCAAACGAAAACATATTTCTGTCTGATGTTCTATCAGCGTGGAGTGATGTCACTCATAACTTAAAAACCCAAACCAGCAGTAAAACAATTTTATGGAATAATAAAGACATAACTTCAAATAATACGACGTTTTTCTATAAAGATTGGTTTGAACGAAGCATTAAATATGTCGACCAATTATATGACTACAGAATTAAGGATTTCTACTCTTTTGATAATATTTGCTACATATACGGAATACCTTCAAATAATTTCTGAAGTACTGCACACTAATCAAAAACATACCCATACATATTAAATCTGAAATCAATACAAATAATACACCATGTACTCAAACAACATTTGTAGAAAACATACTTGGAAGAAAAAACAAAACAAATAAAATATTTTACACACTACAAATTCAAAACCCTACAGAAAACTCCAAAATCCAAAATAAATGGCAAGTCCTTTTTGGAGAAAATGAACTAAATTGGAAACACATATTTACCATGCCATATAAAGCAACTATTGAAAGCACACTGAGAAATTTTCAATATAAATACATCCATAGAATTATAGCTACAAATAAATATCTCTTTAAATGCAAATTATCTAACTCAAATCTGTGTGACTTCTGCAGTGAAAACATTGAAACTATAGAACATCTTTTTGGGGAGTGCAAACACATCCAGCCTATATGGAATCAATCAATATCTTTTCTTGAACAACATCAACTAAACGTTAAACTATCTTTCTTAAATGTAAGTTTCGGAATTAACTCATTGAAATCAATAGACTGTAATAATATTGTGAATTTTATGGTTATATTGATGAAATATTTTATCTTAAACATGAAGTACAAAAAACAAGTACCAAATTTTAATTGTTTTGTCCAAAGTCTTAAACTAAAAATCCAGATTGAGAAAGAAATAGCCCTCAGTAATGACACATTACAAATCTTTGAACAAAAATGGAATCGGATTAAATTCTCATAATGTTTTGTCCACTTATATACATTTCACTCTAATGTTAGTTTACCTATCTAAAATAGTTATGTTTATTTATTTTTTTTCAATCTGACAAGATCGTTGTGAATATACAACAAAACACACAAGTCCAGTATGCTTTCTTCCGACTTTATACAACTCATCATTTTTCATAACTATCCCTCTGTTGCTCTATTCTTTGCTCTCTATAAATATATATATATATATATATATATATATATATATATATATATATATATATATATATATATATATATATTAGCATACCTTGTATAACATGTCTGAACTTTATTGCTTTGTACAATCACTTTGTTGTATGATCATATACATGTTTACATTATATGTATGATATTGAATAAAAAAACAAAACAATGTACTATAATATAATTGAATCGTTTTGCCATAAGGGTGGATGAAAACTTTAACAAATCACTTTGTTTGCGACACATCGCATTGTCAATAGAAAAAATGTTCCATCGACGTTATGTGATTAATAGTATGTATGCCGCTTGCATATGTTGGGCATTCATATGTAATATATGTTATTTTTAAATGTTGTAGAAAATATTTTCATATCACGTTAATATGTGGAGGTTTATTGTATGCATCTTTCATATTTAACCATTACGTTAATGGCAACCTGTTTCACATACTTAGAAATGTGAACTGAAAGTTTCACTTTTTCCCAATTATTTAATTAAATAGTTCAGTAGTTTGTTTGCCCTTTAATGTATTCTCAAACGATTACGATTGTACATGACAAAACGCCATTTTCAGCTGACTACAAATGCCGTACACAGCATTTTCGGCTACCGGTGTTGTACACTGATAATTAAAAAGTAACGCTACATCAACACTTTAAATTTCAAGCATCGTTGAAGTTCTACAAGCAGATATATGTCAGTAAAAAGCTATCGTGATTAAATCCAGTATTTTTCTATTTCCTAACTTTTTGTACCACGTTGAAATTGACTTATTGATTGCCGTTGTTAAACGTTGCCTGATAATCATGTTTTTCCGTATTTTCCGTTTTTAATGTATACTTTGGTGCTTTGTGATAAGTCTGGGTTTAATGATATACGTTTTACGATCATTAACAGGCTGCATGTAAATACTTCCTTTGGAGCCAATGAAATGTTGTGTACGTGGTATATTTGAGTGTAAAACATAGACCAGTGCATGAAATGGGCATTTTCGCACATGGCAAATTAAACAGTGTTTATTCTGTTGTTCAGTGGTATCACAAACATTGTACAAGTAAAACACGAATGACACCCATGATTAAGCGAAAATAATGCGATATAAAAATTGTGTGTACTTTAAAATACTAGATGAAAAATATGGTATTACAAGATTCAATCGTGTAGATAGTCTCGTAAAGCTATACCTAATGAAAAATGCTTTTTACTGGTTAAAGGATGGCCTTTCTGTTCAATTTGAAGCAAGTACGAGTCTTCGGAAATGTGTTTGCTCGTAACTTATAAAGTGACCTTTTATTTATATTGTATTAATAATTAAGATGAAAATTGTCGCAGGCGAGGAAAATGTTTACAGTAGATGGATGGTGGAAGGTTGCCATTATAGATGTTGCTCTTGTTCAAAATGCCATCTTAACTGTTGTTGTTGTTTTTTTCAGAATAGTTTAGCAATTTACAATCATTTAATAAAACATACGCGATGGCTGACTGCCACGAAGACTGCATGCTCAATACCGGTGAACGTGATATAATCGGTTTATCGAATTTCATGTCCTTTGAGGATATGAATATTTTAGATCGTTCTGCATTTTTCCCATTCAATCACCATTAGTCTAATAACACTGCTTTCATTGGGTACTTCGCATCATTTAGTTTTATATTTAAATCGGACTTCCAGCTCAGCAATGTGTAAACTTCTTAATATCTTTCTTTGAATGTGTTTGCATTCATCAAATGCGCGGATTGTAATACGTCATTGTGTTTCAATTTATCATTATTGTGTAACTGGCAAAACTGACAGAAACTTCTTACATTAATGGAATTTACTTGCACTAGTGTTCCGTATATGTAAATTTTGATTCTGAAAATTATTTTAATACCTTCCTGTTGGTGACAGAGGCGCTGATATAATTATATCTTTTTTTATTCAGGAATGCATTTTTATTATAGCTCTCTGCGTACTGCTATTAACGTATATGGTACTTCGATATTTGAAGAAGTATCTACATGCGGTGTTTTATTTCTTATGTTTTATCGTTATTAGTGCCTAACAAATGTGTGAAGTACTATTCCTGCTTTTGGAGATGTGGTTTGTGTTTGTGACTCTTTATGACTAGTTGGCCGACAGTTGTAAATGTACAGTATTATAATTACCGGTAGACAGTAATGGAAAAAACATCCGACGCTATTCGTTTCTCTCGTCATCTAACGAATATTGGCGTTTGTCTTCGTTAATTGAGTTATACATTTCCAGAGAGGAGATTCATTTCTGCGTTGAATAAGAACAAGTTCATGGAAGTCGCTGCACAATTGATGAAGTTATGGCTGTCCAAAGCGATTCACCCTTTTTTCGGGTGATCTTGGGTCGAATACCTTATATATATATATATATATATATATATATATATATATATATATATATATATATATATATATATATATATATGATAGTGATTTTTTTTTTCAGAAAAGTTGATTTTTCGTTGTATCTTGATTATTTATCATTCAAAATGATGTTTTACCTAATTAATATCAAAGCCACACGCTAACCACCTGTGTAGAAATGTACATGTATTTCTATCGAGTAGTTCGTGCGCTTACGTGATAAAAGATTCTTCGATGCAATTCACTACTGTGTTATATATTGCAAATAAGTATGCAATAATAATAATTGTTTGTTGCTATCATCGAAATATTAGTATTTATCTTTAATCGTGTGTAATACGTTATGGATCCCTATAGTTAGAGGACTTATCGACACCAATAATTTAGTGTATTTATTTATTAAGAGGACATACAATGAAAACGTGTCGTACAATTTTCTTTTGAACGTTAATAAGAACAGCTATATATGAATGGTTATGCTATTAAGAAGAAATACTGTATCTTAAATATTTAAACGACATATGCACGATTGTTTTTACCCACTTACATAAATTTAACATTACGTTACATTTTTTGGCATGTATAAGTACTGGAATAACAATGTCTGTATGTATTTTGCGTCTATGGAAACATCTATTTTTATATATTACACAGTATTAGTTAGCAAAAAAAGAGAAATACACCGATTTCCTAATTATAATATTTTACAAAGCGAATTTTCTAAATTTCAGGATTTATCACCATACTGTTTCCCTTTTTAGGTTGGTACAACTACTTTGATAGATAGTATGTTGTTATTTTGTTGCAAGGCATTTCTTTCATGGTTTATTGTAAATAACATTTCATGCGCCTTACACTAGGCATATGTGTTTTTACTCTCCTTTTGCCCATAACATCTTTCTGATGCTCGTCTCTGTATTGCGTTATAGTGCACAACCTAAATGATACACTAATGAGTGTATTATCTCGCTAACATTATAATTTGAAGTGACATCAGCGGATAAACGCATGTAGCCCAATGAAGACGTTGGTGCGGTTGATGTCATAACATCTAAAGACGTCTGATAATCAACCTTTGAAGTGCCTCGTATAAACAATGTCACTGTCAACAGTTTAGCATATCATTGCGAAGTATATATACGCTATATGTATAGTATTTTTTATTATTTTCTTCGAATTCGTTTTTTTAAGAAAACAAAAACATTTAAGTGACCAATTAGAAAAAAAATGTGAATTGTATTACAGGCAGTAGTTCATTTCTCGTCGTCAATTTTGTCATATTACTAGTTTTAGATAGTGTTAGCTTTCAATATACTTCTTATAGAAAGACTGCATATAAATTGGTCACATTGCATCAATAAAAGAACTAAATAATTATATTTCGCTCCTGTATGTGTAGCTAAAGTCGCTCTTTCTTTTAATATATCTTATTTTTACTTTTAAAATGAGCTAAATATAGAAAATATTCGTGTTATCAGAGCACATTATAGCGTACATACCATTTTAGACTACTAAAGTGACAATGTCCCGTCTCATTGCATGATCAGTTTCCTGTATCTATTTTCAGGTAGATGTCCCTGATTCCGACAGAGCTTACAGCGACAAGCACTGGACATTCCTCCCGAAGCCTACTTTCCTAAATTAATTGTGAATAAAGTTTAACGTCTAGCGGTTGAGTTAAACTATTTGTCGCTTCACGCCACATCCGTAGCATACTTGGATATATAACTTCGTCTTTGCAAATAAAAAAAAACTTACCTATGTATTTCAGTCAATAGAAGGGAAATGGTATATACTTGTTGCAAATTAGCACACGTGTCTTCATCTACGATTCTCTTCTCCAAATTGCTTCTGTCCAGGTTCTGGTATTTGTCCTTTCTCTGTTCATTTAAATAATACAATTATTTAATTGTTTTTCTTCAAGAGGACATGTAGAGTATAGCAGTGCGATCAAGAAGACCATGCAAAATATCGTTGTTCTAGTACATTATAAAAGAGTTTCGGAGAACATTTTGATACCTCTAAAATGTTTGTAAAGGCCTGATGTATCGGAAATTGATGCAAACATTTATAAAAATGCATTATAAAAACATCAACATTTGATAACAGCAAACAAATCGTTTTACGATGGCAACAATCGTGTATAATAAATCAGCCGTTTTGGGCGAAATAACATTAATGACGCCAGCTTTTAACGCAAGTCCAGCGTCAACGTTCAACGTAAGCGTCACACCCTTACCGTCTGCGCGCTGCATGGAAATCCTTAACAGTTCCTCGGGACGCCCACCGATGTATAAGCCAATGGAGCGATATATAATATCGGCCGTTTTGTTCCCATTTCCGTGTTTAACTATTTTGGGGAACGTCATGGTTATCGTAGCCGTGTTAACACATAAACGTTTGCAGACCGTGACTAACGCTTTCGTTGTCTCGCTCGCTATTGCCGATATCATGGTTGCCATATTAGTGATGCCTTTTGGAATTTATCAACAGTTAAATAATAAAAACTGGCAATTAAGTCGAACGTGGTGTCTCATTACCGTCTGTTTTGACGTCATGTTTACTACAACGTCCATTTTTAATCTTTCATGTTTAGCCATAGACCGCTATCTCGCCATATGTCGGCCATTTACTCACGAACTATTGACTCGGCGTAAGGTGATATTAATGTTATTGTTTTGTTGGAGTGTGCCGATACTAATTTCATTCGTGCCTATATTGTTAGAATGGAATCATATTGGAATAGAGGATTACGTGAACTGCGCCTTTCCACCGGATGATCCTTCCCAGTGCACTTTTATCGTCAACAAAGAATTCGCGCTTATATGCTCTTCCATAGCTTTCTACGTTCCGACTGTTTTCATTGTAATATGCAACGTGTATATATTCCGAACCGCCAGAAAGCAAGCGATGCAGATCAGAAGTTTGGAAGTAACCGCGCATAGACACAATCGGAAGGGAAATTTAAAGCACGAGACCAAAGCCGCTAAGACGATCGGAATCATTATGAGCTGCTTCTTGATCTGTTGGCTCCCTTTCTTTATCATGAACATAATCGATCCGTTCATTGGCTACACAATCCCCTACAATATTTGGGCCGTAGCACTGTGGTTAGGCTACATCAATTCCATGTTAAATCCGTTCCTATATTACATTTTCAACAGACATTACAGGATGGCGTTCAGACGCCTGCTGTCATGCAAAGTTTGCCGTGGCATCAGCGAGTTCCAGGATGACGTCGTTCCCAGTACGCTATGCGCGGAAATGTCCCATTCGGCGACCGCCAATTTTACTCAAACCTGCACAACGGATGACATTCCATACCACACAGCCACTTAAATTTCAACGACGACTTGTGACGCACGTAAGAGGTGAATGACACGTGGCCTGATCTGTCCATACAAGAGGAAAAGGCGATAACTTGGAAAATGTATCATCTCTTGTTTTAACAAGATATAAAGAATACAATTGATAAAGCATTATGCATAGATTATATTTAATACTTTACTAAAACCGGTAAACGGATTATACATTATAGGCTTGTTGTTTGCATGGAGAAATCCCGTAATTTTTGCTAATTCAAATTTTAAATGTATAGGTTATTTAACAAACCTATATTTGATTAAGAAATAATTTAGATCTTATGTAGACATTTTTTTAAACACAGTTCATATCAAAATTAAATATTTCCCCCCTTAAGAATGACATTACAAGTGTTTAAGTTTTCCTAACATGAATTTATGTTAAGTAATGTCTGTTAATGTTGAATAAATGATAGATTTCAAGTTTACAAATTTTATTTTATGCTTTCCGGTGGTTTATAGAGAAATATCAGTGAAATAAAACTGGTATTCCACTGTTTTAAACAGTCAAAAATAACAGTGAAAAATATCGATATTTATCACTGTTTTACTGTGAAATGACGTCATTTTTTGAACGAAATGACGTCATAAATCCAGTGAAAGTATCCAGTTTAACTCATTAAAGCGGGTATATACGATTTTTTATATGTGTTTAATTGTAATATATTGATAAAATATGTTACAATAACACAAAATAGGCCAGAAAAATTATACATTAAAGCCGATTTTCATAAAATGCAGCAAAGACAAATTAGCGCCCCGAGCCGATAGTGACGTACATATTTTCCTACAATAACCGAAGCATTCGTCTTTGTATTAGGATCGGAGATAGTGTTCGTGTGTCGTATGAATAGATATCGTTGCAGAATTTCAAATAAACCGTTAAACTAAGTTTAGATGCACATCGTACATGTATGGTATACATGCTGGCGAATTCGGCTGTACAGCCGTTTTCAATTTCAGAATTAAATATCTGGCTTATTTCGCATTTTTCGACACATGTTCTTCTTAACTTTTATTTTAATTTATATTGCAATATATATATAATAAGTTTTTTACACAGTTTATATAAATTCATAAATATTTGACTAAATCGTATATACCCGCTTTAACAATGTAAATAAACGGTGAAAAAAGCATAAAATAAAAAGAAATTGGTTGGATTCGATGGAATATCGATTTTATTTCACTCGAGATCATAGAAAATATATATTTTCACTCGTGGCTGCGCCACTCGTGAACATATTGTTTTCTATGATCACTCGAGAAATAAAATCGATATTCCACCGAATCCAACAAATATCCTCTATGTACACAATACTTCCTGGACGACCTAAAACAATTTGTCCCGCGTATTAAGGTTAGAAGTACAATTTTTTATTTAAAAAAACATGGTCAATCGGCGTTCTAGAACATAAACATGTGTACAGTTCATACATTTTTACTTGGATGACATTTGGAGTTTGTATTCTAACAGTTTTCATCAAAATAATTTATAATACGGATGTAAATCAATTATTGATGAACAATTAATTTTCATAACAACTTGATATAAAGGCTTTATGATCATTTAATTCATAAGCCGCTTAAATTTTTAGCAAATTCGTCAAGTAGACGTTTACGTGCATAATTTGGATGTATGTGAGTAATATAGCACACATGTTATAATTTTAAACGTGTGATATTCATATGTAGCTTGTCCTTTTGTGTGTTTTTGTACTGAGGTATCAATACATGTCTAGACTATTTTACCTGAAACTCGAATGCGCATTGAGAATTTTTTACAATATCTTAATTACTTAATAAATAATATATGTATTTGTAAAAACTGTTTTATTTGTTTTATTTTGCTTGGATAAGTAGGTGTATTTTTGCTTAGTAATTTAAACAGTATGATTATACATTTTAACGATAATAAATTTAAATCAAGACCTATGTAATTGTATACATGCTGAGACGAACACATATAACATAAGGGATTCTTTAATACCAAAAATATTTGAGATCGGATTAGAAGTTGAGAATTATCGATATATTTTAATGAAATTATGAGACATGCCATAAGTTGTAAAAGCACAATAAATAATTTGCTCAAAATTGAGTAACAAGACTTCGCCCATTTAAAGAAACTGTAGAATTAGGCTGCACAGCCCGGTTAGTTGAGCACGGCAAATTTGCGAGGCCCTTGATGTGGTGTTCATTATAAACATCTCGTATCTGTACCTCTTAGTAAACTTCTACATTTCCATTGTCAAATTCGTGATATTATGTTTATTATAGTGTGTTTTTTGTACTCGATTTAGGTATTGTTTATGATTTAGTATTATTGTCATGCTCATAACGAAGGAATATGTGTATATTCAGAAAAATCAGTAAATCTGAATGTGTTTTTTCAGAATACTATGACGGTTTAGCTTTTTCAAGATGACTGTGTAAAAACACAAAACAGAACACAACGCTTGCTATGAGGACACACTTTTATCAATGGTGATGTCCTTTCGGAATAGTAAATAAACACCAATCACGAAATTTTATTCAAATTTTATTCAAAGTATATAACAGTGTGTTTCTTTGGTAATATTAAAATAACGATTTTAATTTCCGCGATTGCAATTTAATTTATGTCACAATTTGAAATACATATAATTTTAATTTGAAGCGTAATAAAAGATACCTATTGTTAAGGATACACATAACCACGAGTGTCATTTCATCATGTTCAGAAATTAACTCACCATTTTTTTATTGATTTATGCACTTATTGTTTGTTTTTCATTTTCGAGTTAACAATTGTGTATTTATAAGAGTATTTATTTATTTAATTATTTATTAAAACAGTTTACTCGTGTTGTTGTCGTTTGTCCTTTTATTACATTGTCATCTTTTCTCATGTTGCAAATAAATGTTCAATATGGTCATGATAGTCTTTCATATGAAACGAAAACATATTATTTACCTATCAGCTGTCTTATATCGTGTAGGGTATGCACGAGCCTTATAATTACTAAAGCATCAGATTATAACGCAAACGTTCATGTTAACGACCCCCTTGATATAAATTGTAAGTGGACAATGTTAATTATGCGCCAGTAAAATATAAGCGAGGTTTTTATGTGGTTATTGTTTTGGTAAACATGGGTAACAATTTAGGACCAATCACAATATGTGATTCGATTAAAGATAGTTTTAACATAAGCGGATGTTTAACAGGGTTTCAGCAAAAGTGCACGTTGCGTAATTTTAGTTAATATCAAAATACGAGCCTATTACTATTTCATTCTTCACATAATATTTCTTTTGCATTAACTGTGATATATATATTATCTGCAGGCATATTATGAAAAGTATAAATTTAATGGATCGAAAAGCAACAAACCTGGCGAAACACCCCTCAAACACTCTTTTGAGTCAACATGCAACGACTGTTCAAAATATGTAAATAAATCTTCCATATTTAATTCATAGGCAATGAAACCACGCTTAAACCCTACTGGTACATCATTAACGTTCGCCCCCTTTTATGATACAACACCCTCTTATCTGCTAATGATTTATTCATTAATATTGACACCGTCGTTACAATAGTTTAGCTCAGTGTACACTAATTGATTGTATTTTAATTAGGATACATCTTATTCAAATGCACGCTGCCTGATGCGTGTTCTGTTATTTTTAATACGAACACACGAAAACAATTAAAATATATACATAATTTGTTAGACAATTTTGAAATGTGTACTTAGTAACGATCTTATTTGAATTAGATTCGATTTAATAATTTTCATGTAAGACAGCTTTTCAGTATTGTGTTGCCTCATTGTCGGTTTAGACGTTCATTTATTGATGTACATTACCTTTATAAACACAATACAAACATTACATACGGTTGACATGGGTAACATTCTGAATGACATCGTGAGTACATTGTTTATTGACATTTTCTTAAGAGATTAAAGTTGTTATTATGTTCTTATCATGTGCGTTTAGTGTGATGCATCACGCGTTTGTTAAATTCATAATGTTTACTCTGTTCGGTTCGATTTGTGCGCATGCATCAATACATATACGAAACTTAAAAACATAATTGCTTTGAGAGAAAATACTGTTACAGTAGTGATCGAAATTTCTTAGGTAACTCTGTTTTCAACTAGCAGTTGCCGATCCAGTATATATTAAAGTTTTATAGTTTCAAACGCAAAAAGGTTTCTCATGTCCTAAGCAATCGTGTTATGTGTTTGTTTAATGAATTAAGCTAAAATAATTTTTTAGTAGTATTTTCTTTACAATATATATTAAAATACATCGTTACGTAGTTTTTTATGGTTTACTTTAAATGATATTATTGACGTTAGCTTACAGGTTAATTTCTTATATGGAAAGAGTGATGTATAAGGTGCTGAAACAAACTGACACTCGTCTGAAACCTAATGGACGTTTTTGAACATGTACGTTCATTTCTTTCCAGTTTATCGTATACATACGTGTCCTTATCTTAAGATAATGATGTTTTACCCAGCATCGTTTCAACTTGGTTATTTCTTGCCTAATCTATGCCTCAGATCGGAAATAGCGGTCGAGTCTGGTAAGCATGTATTGTCGTACCCAATCATTCAACACTTATGTTTTGACTAATGGAAATATTCCATGCATTCCGTTACCACTCGCGGACGCCCACGGCGTACCGTAGACATACATGCTGTAATATACCATACAAACATTCTGCAATATACCATACATATATGTTTTCCGAAGTTTGCAATGAACCGGGGAGTAAGTATAGGTACTTTCTGTGCTAACTAGAATGCCAAATATCTATGACCATGGTATTATATGACTTATGCGCTTACCTGTCATATGGACTGTTGGTTTCAATTACGGACTTGTTTTATAGCATCTCAGTTATGAGAACACTATAACAACATGACATGTGTATGAATACTCGTATATACTAGTTATAAATCATGGAACTACATAGCGTGTATGTGTTGGTATTGGTAGGTTGTCAAGTTTAATTCATGATTGGTAAGAAATATTAGTATTTTTACGAGTGGCACCACTAGTGTAAAACAAGTGTGAAATCGACATTGGTTGATCTATACACTTGATTGAAAAAAAAATTGCGGTTATCTTATAATTTCACTGAGTGAAATCATTCATAATCTTACATTTTCACTGATATCGTTTACTTTCAGCAATAATATTCCTAATATCACTGACAGCGTGTAATACATTGTTATCTGCTGTAAGACAAATTATTCAATTTTCGTTACACTAAGTCATTGTTGTTATATTATAAGTCTTCAGGTCTCTCAGATGTTGAAATAATTCTTAAAGTGTAAATGGATATTGGTCACGTGACATTAATTAAGGATAGTATATACTGCTATCATGTTTGTGCAACTGAAGACGCATTTTGAATCTATTTAATAATGATGACTCTAAACACGTGTTTTAAATTAAAGCTAATCGAAACGTAAAATACAAATATTGTCTACTTAAAGTTCAATTAAGTTACATATTATATGTGTATTGTGTCAGGTAAAAGTCGCCATTTGACCGGGCATTAGGATGACAACCACCGGGCAATCCTTATCAAGCCTACTTCACGTAATAGGTTTTTCAGATATTATTACGCCTATCAATTGATTTACTCTTCGGTCACGTCACTTCACATTACCGGCAACTACATATAGCTTAAGTCGGCTTTGAGAAACAAAAGCGCAAACTCGTGCTTTTGTATCAATGCACAGAATGGAAATGGTACATCAGTGTCGGAAATTAACCGACGTGTTTTCATCTGCGATAAGTCCTTTCCATAAATCGCTTCTGTTCGGGTTTTATACATTGACCTTTCGATATTCTGATTTTATTGAAGAATAAGTTGATTGCTTTATAAACGAACCCAAAGGGTAAAGCAATTCAATCAAGATGACTCGAACACGTTTTGTTTCTCTAGTACAAGTAGAAAGGTTATTGGGAGAAGTTTGTTAATGTGCGTGAAAGTGTTCAGAAGATGAGAACTTAATGCAAACGTAAAGCGGTCTTATTAGAATTATTTAAGAAATATATAAACACAATTGATGACATTAAAAATCCATATAATTATAACAACAATCGTGTAAAAAAGGTCAGCATTTCTCGATGATATAACGTTAATTACTAAGACGTTACATCCTAAGTAACCTATACTTTTAACGCGCACCTCACACAATTAGCGTCTCACTTTTACAATGATAATGCAATAGTTCTTAACAACGTACGAGCAAAACCATCGATATATAACATCGACAGTGCCATACCTTTTCCGTAGTTCACTGTTTTGGGAAACGTCAAGGTACTCGTATCGGTTTATAAAGCACTCACGTTTGCAGACCGTGACTAACGCTTTCATTGTTACTCTCGCTATTGCTGATATCATGTTTTCCATATTAGTAATGCCGATCGGAATTTATCAACAAGTCAATAATAAAAACTGGCATTTAGGTCGCAAGTGGTTTCTAATCACGATTAGTTTTGGCGTCATGTTCACAACAACAAACATTTTTAAAATATCATGGCTCTCGCGCCATGTTTGGTCATTTACTTACGAACAATTGGCTTTATCAAATGTGATATTGATGGTATAACTTTGTTAAAGTGTGCTTATTCATTTATGCATTTATTGCTACAATGGAATCATATATGAGAAAATAACGTTCCAACTGCGCGTCCGTCATCAAAAAAGGATTCGCACTTTTTGCTATTCACGAATTAGTCCCACTCACCCTCCACTCGAACCTACATACCGGACGGTATAATATTCCTAACGGCAAAATAGGAAACAGCGTCCACTTGTGACATACAAAGAAGGAAACGGAAGCATTATGTGATACTTTCTTAAAAAGGTTAAGGAGAATTTCTTTAAGTACAGACTTTTGGTATGAGTCTACGACAAAAATAAGCACATATAATATATATATGTTTAAGTTCGCTAAGAATATTTATAAATAACTATTGTTTGTTTATTTAGATAAATATCAAAATATACATTTTAAGCCTTGCCAAACAAACAAAATTCAAATAAGTATAGTTTAAACTAAGTTATTTTAGCTTGATTGCTTCGAAAGAAAATGCGTATTGAAACAATACCTCGATACTATTGCCTGGATCAAACATGTACTTGATGTCTTTTGGGAGATCTTTAGAACGCTCCTACAGTGGAGATCGACCCGTTGATCTGCCAGTCGCTAGGTGGACACCATATCCTCTACGCCACGGCGACCTTTGAATCCAAATGAAAAAAAGCTAATTTACTGTTAACGTTTATTTCATTAACCGTTGATATGATAGTACGCTGTTTGTTTGCTTCGTTATAATTCTGTTGGAGTGTAGTCATATTTATACATCTTTCTACGCAATTAAATGTGTTTTAAAAATAACATTATTCGATTCAAAACAAAATCGATGTAAATGCGTTACGTTTTATTTCTATATAGACATTTTAAATAAAGAAGTCAAACCTCAACTCGATATAGCTAGTATATATTTTCACCGAAAAAAACGTGAAGGGCATGTTTGGCTTGATCTTGACTTTTTAAAATTTGAATCCATAAATTTTTAAGGGGGTTTGTTTAAACATACCCATGTTGCTCGACCATATCTTCGATAAATTTACCATCTACGAAAGCGGAGCAAAAAGCACATATCGCGCTAGACCTATGAATTTCGTGATCTTGCATAACTTATTTAAATGGTTGTATAGTGTCTGATGCATGTACGATTTTGACTCAACTAAAGGCAACTGTAGAAATTGGCAAATGTTACAAGTTGTTAACATTATTTTAATGGACCTTGTATGGCAAAGTTGCATATGAGACCGGCTTTTAAGACTTGTTTCTCATTTGCATGCATATACTTTGATTGGTTTAAAAAAATGAATTTTACACAAATAGGATTGATTAATGTTAACACCAATATTCAAAAAAAAATGAAAATACACATGAAATCGAATCGTGCTCCTTTGCGTTGGTTCCATGACATTTGAAGATGAAGAATGAGATTATCCACTTCCATTTGCATTCGATTGTCAGTATAAATCAGCTACATCTTTCAACTCCGAGTGGTTATTTTACCGATGGCGAAGTATGCACTTTGAAGTAGGAAAACAGTATAGTTTTACTATATTTTGACTGTTACCAGTAAGACAAATCATAATTAATATAAAAGGTATATGTTCAAGCAAATGAAGCGAACTTGTCCCATATTATATCTCAAACTTAACAATTAAAAGGACACTGACGGAAGGTATGTTTTCCATTTAAAACACTTCTTACTAGAATTTAACATGAATAACACTTTCAAATTGGTAGTTGGAGTTATTCTGATATGTGGCGTGAACAGCTACTAATTTGTATGCCTTAAATGAAATGGCAATCACCGGATATAAGCAATTATCAGCATCTACAAATAAGAGGCAAATGTCTGTGTGGGTGTAATGTAATTTGGTGTTATGACATTGGTTGATTTACTGTCTTCATTTTGATTTGGACAGAATAATTTTATGATCAATACATTTAATAACCCACGTCATTCAAAAATAAAAGAATATCTATACTACAAATAGTCAATATAAACTGAAACACCTATGATACTTTCTGACATGTATGATCTAAGTTACCTTCAGTGCATTGATTAATTCATGATACATGAATATGTGGTTCGTGTTTGTTTTGTCAGAATCGTCAGAAAATGCCCTAAGTCGCCTGCGGTGTGGAGTTAATTGACAGAAATGGAAAATCAGTCGCCCAAATGTTGTATATCTTCACCTATAACATAACGTAGGCTCGGGAAGAATTTTCTGCTGGTTGCATGCGTTCTAATACGATCGCAATTGAATGAAAAACGCAATTATGGCTATATTTATTATTATATTTGTACGCAGAAAACATCTTATTGTCCTTGGGAAAAAAAATCAGTTAAAATAGCTTTCTACAGCAGTCGCTAAAAATGTAATGTTTTACTCGTTAACAAGGACTTCCAAATACTTATATACGATAGTGGTGCTTATTAAGTCACGTTACGAGCTCTGAAAATCTAGAGCGCTCATCGAAGCGAATATTTCCCATATTTCTCTATTGCCATGCATTTATAAAACATATAAATACACTACACTTTACCATGTGCACAATTAAAAGTGCATATGATGAACAAGTCATGTCATATACATTTAAAAAAGCAAAGCCATTATGTGTATTGTTTTCAAAGCTGCTTTTGTATTTTGGGGTTAACATATCCTCTGTATACAGTTTCTGCATGCTATATGCAGATTGGATATTGTGTTTATTTACGTTATTGATTGAGCATCTACGGATATCGTGTCTTTGCGAGCAGCACTCGTCGTAACGTAACAAAACGATCGATTCGTTACTCTACAGCGTTTACGAATTCAAAATATAATGAGTAGTACTGCAATTAATTAAGTACATAACAAAGTTAAGTCTTAATAAACTGATTCTGTAAATAAGATGTTATTGTGATTGACCAAATGAAATTGAGAAGAACATTTTGCATATAGCATAGCTACAGATATTGAATCGTTGGCACCAATTAAGAAAACATGCTTTGATGACTAGCTATTTATGCATACAACAATAAACGAAAACTATTGCCTTCACCATTAGAAAATTATTCGTTTCCAACATTTTTCTTCCAAATGAACTACATATATATATAAGTTTTGCCTTCGGTATTCGGAGCGGAACATATAATACGACTATTTGTGTATAGAATATATATATATATATATATATATATATATATATATATATATATATATATATATATATATATATATATATATATCCCTCTGTACATATATATTTTACATGATCTTCGTTAGTCTGTACATTCAATGCTGTAAGAACAGAACAAGGAGATACCATCGATACTGAAGAGCCCTATCAAATGTATTGGTAAATTGTTTGATGCAACCCTTTAGGACAGCGACAATTTCAGAAAGCTTTAAACCAAGGTCGATGGGGGCCTAAAGAAGATAGACCGCAGCAACCTCCCTGGAAAGTTCAAAGCCTGGCTATATCAGCATTCCTTACTACCAAGGCTAATCCGACCCATGATGGAGAAAACCACCAGCCGACGCCTAAGGAAGTGGCTAGGAATACCCCTCAGTTTCTCCAGCGTAGGACTGTGCGGAAAGAACAGCAAGCTTCAACTTCCACTGTCCTCACTGGTGGAGGAATTCAAGACAGCCGAGACAACACAGGTACTCACCCTAAGAGACTCCCTAGATGCGCAGATACGAGAAGCAGGCATTGTTATCCGCACCAACAGGAAATGGTCGGCCACAGAGACTGTCAGCCAAGCGGAATATTCGCTCAAGCTCAGAGACATTGTTGGGTTGACTGCTGTCGGACGTCAGGGGATTGGCGCGACAAAAACACTTCTGAGGAGCCGAGCAGACAAAAAAGAGAGACGCGCCATGAACCAGGCAGAAGTCAGGAAGTCAGAAGAAAACAAGAGACAAGCTAGAGCGGTAAAATGGGAACACGGGGAGCATGGACAACATGGAATACAATTGACAGGAAACTTACCTGGTAAGCCATCCGGAAGTACGACTCCATCAAACGATCCTTCCTTTTTAGGTTTGCCCATGATCTCCTACCATCACCTACAAACCTCTGCCGCTGATGTCAGCAGTCGAGTCTACTGGCAGGGATAGACGGCAGACTATCCAGAAACTAAGTAAAGCTGCAGAGCGGTAGTCCAACTGGCTGTGGCTGAGGCAAGATGATTCAGCTTGAGAGAAGAAGAGCTATCGACATTCATACCGAAGCTACGGTGGCCCCACCCTTCCTGATATGTCCATGGGTCAGGGGCGAAACATTGACGACGGAGGGATTCCATGCTGTTGATGAATGTCGATCAGCAATACACAACCACCATAGATCATGAGTCTACATGAGATTCATGGGTGGGTGTGATATTGTATCCAACTAATAAAACATTAAACTTATATTTACATTTGACGCCTGACAACGACTGGAGTATTGTCTAGTCCTACGGATTCATACGTTTAACATATTTTAGGAAATGTTGTTTTACGAAGTATACATTTTTATATGGCCATCTTATAGGAAAGCACATTTGCGATGGGCATGCGTATGGATTGGCAGGCGGCTTTCCAGTCTCAAAGCCATACAGTTTTCAGCGAATCTACATCAACATTCGTGAATTGATTTTTAGAAATAAATTGAAATTAAGTGCGACAAAGTTATTGAAATGTATTTATAGAAGACAATCCCTGTTCCGCTCTCTAAGTGGCACAGTTTTTATTGAATTTTCACAATACTGTCTGGAAATGTTTCATAACATAGCATAGTATTGAACCGTTTTAAACGCGTCCAATAAAACGTTCAAGAAACATTTAAATTTAATTAAAAGTTAACCTCGTTACATCACAATTCAGATCAAATGGCAATTAAAACGAATCAAATTGTAATACAAGAGAAAAAAAGAACACTCTTCAAATTAATCCCGTTTAATTGCTCAACGGTCTTAGGAGTACCAGCACAGTAATTGTCTGAAGCGTGATCAAACGAAACAACAGCTTTAGATCATCATAATGCAATTCCAGGATGAAGCAGAAATATAGGTTGTAAACAGTCCACTTGAATGACTTCGTTGCATATGTTTTAATAAAACTAAATACACGTTATGCTCTACCTTATTTCTAAAAGAAATAATAATATATATGTCACCAATTACTGAAATTGCAATGTTTAAAACAGAGGAACATGAATTCAATGATGACTCTTCTGGATTAAGTCGTT
Source organism: Dreissena polymorpha (assembly GCF_020536995.1). Classification (NCBI taxonomy): domain Eukaryota; kingdom Metazoa; phylum Mollusca; class Bivalvia; order Myida; family Dreissenidae; genus Dreissena; species Dreissena polymorpha. Next base: position 75,235,114 of record NC_068362.1, on the reverse strand, counting down.
TCCACTGTAACGTAATTTTATTAAACGTCCAACTTAATTTATTTGTCAAGCTTAACAACAATAAAACTACTATTATACTTATTTCAAATCCTGTTTTGGCAAAGATAAAATAAGTTCGTTTTCGAAAACATAAGTGTCTAAACTATAAAATATAAACGAAATAGGTTTGATCAAATTATTCCATTGTAATATATTATATAGTACACAATAAATGGTTTTTGAAGTGTAATCACTTTAACATATTATTCCTTATTATTATTAACATATTATTATGGATATGTCACATAGAATGAGTGCGTTGTATATAACGCTACTTTAAGAATGCTTTAAAAATAAACAAACCAAATATGTTCATACGGAGCTTAATTTCTATATGTTATCATGGACATTGTTTTTTTAGAGTTTTTTCGGGGACGAGCACTACCGTGTTCAAATCCGTTTTATATGTAATCTATCAAAAACAACCAGTAAAACAGATAACCTTATTGTACTGTCGACTTCTGGTTTCATACAATCTTCAGAAATAAACAGTAGCAAATATTCACAAGGCATTGAATTGCCTGCAAATTATTCTCAATGTGTCTAAGTTATACGAGCTCTGACGCGGATGCGCTTCGACAAAGAACAAAGTAACGCGCTTTTTCCAAGCTGTGGTGTAAATTAATTTTTCAATTCAAACTTGAACTTGGGAGCTTAATATTCCGTTTTTGACGGTGCTGCTTCAGCGAAGAAGCTCGTCTAAGTTATCATACCATGAAAAAATTCTTCACAATTGCGACCTATGTAAAAGACCGAGCCAGTCCGATTGAGATAGCTCGATTTTTCTAATCGGCATACCTCGCTGATTATCATTGATAACTTTTCCTAGAAAAGTTGTCGTTCGTGCCTAAACATACAACGCCAATGAGAGAATGTTGACACTCGTGTCAAAACTGTCTTACAACATAAATCTGTTTGTTTGGCTATTTAGAAACTGCCATTTAGAATATATGAGTTATTTATTCACTAAATGTCCGCTAATGACAACAATTGATGGAATTCGAAGGATATATTCGATGTGAATGAAGGACTTTCTGGATCTTGACAGCTTGACACGGCAAAACTGGCATACTGGTATTTTTAGTTATCAATTTAAGTCACTTTTGCTTTATAAATTGTATTCGAGCATTTTGCGACTTATTGAATGACTATGATACCCGATATCAACATATCATTTGAGATTTGCGGATCACCAAGCTGTCCTGAAATTCAACATTGATTACAAAGTCTTTACTCAAATTACTGGTTTGTATTCTTTCTTCTTTCTATTTTAGTACTTGATATCATTTTTAAGTTAAATAAACTTTGTCACAGTAAAAGAGACAGTAAGGCGATTGTGGCCAGTTTGGGTCCAGATCAGCCTGCAATCGTTTGAAAGCTGTTTGCTTAAAAACGGTTTCTGACAATAACAAATAGTTTAATTGGATACTGATTTGACTGCCATTTTCCTGTGACCTGGCTGAAATAATAGAATTGTAATTAATATAATGATTTTATTTCAAACATTATTCAAGTGATCTTTTTCTGGTCCCTCGGGATCAATGACTCCAGCACTTTCGTGTTGAGAATTGAATACTGCTTAAGGCGATGCTAGGGAGCGTGAGTGATGTTGCATCTTCCATTATCTCTCATGAACCGACTCAATAAAACTGAGTCGGCAATATTTGACTTAATTTTTGGTTTGGTTTCTCTCAAGGGATCGAACAATTTCAGAATCTTCCTAAAAGCCTAGTGGTAGAGTGTCGACTTTGATTGCAGGAGGTTGCGCTGCGGGTTTGATACCCTGAGGCGACATTGAAAACTAGCAAACTTCGTTATCTAAAAGGCTGCTAAACCTAATATACTAATATCATGTGAATTCGTTCTCACATGATGGTCATCAGTTATATTATATAAAAACTCACAGTAGTAGTAAACAATTGGACAATAATTAATTAACGCATCTTTCATTTGTCTTCGACACTTTGTGTTTGACATGGCCTAGATTTAAATATGTGACTTGACTTTACCAGTACTCTTGTGACAGAGCTAAAGTGTAAATGTACCATTGTTCAAAGATCACCTAAATCCAGATTTGCTATTATAGAAAAGTGGAAAATTTTAAGGTTGTGACAAGTAAGCAAAAAATGGGTCATTATCGAGAGGCCACAACTGATCTATGACTGTTTTAAAACAAGAAAAATCAGTGCCCGATTTAGATCTCCTTACATAGCTTAATAAAAATTAATTTCAGAAGCCTGGTAACAGTTTAACGTTAATGTTACCAATGTGTCAGACCAGGGCCTTGAGTTTAAAATCTAGGACTGTGGACATGCATGGTCAGATGATGTCATTAAAGATTATACATTTTTTCAAACACATACACATGTAAACATGTATCAGTAACTAATGTAGATGTTAAAAATAGTAAAATGCACTAAGTCAGAAGGCATTTGACTTTTCTGCTGGTGCGTGCACACCAGGTGGCTTGGTTGCAATGGTTTGATGGACTGCTTGGATGTGTAGTTACATTATATAAGTATATCAAACTGTATTATTTCAAATATGTTTGCATCTAGTATACTTATATTGATAATATTTACAAAATTAAGGTATATGAATGATAAACTTGACTGAAATCATTTAAATGATACTGAAATCATGACAGTAATTTATACTGATAATTATTTAATATATGTTGATTGATACAATCATGTACATCTATATGTAATGAGATCATACTGTAACTTCAGTGATGAGTTTCAGTGAATTAATTTAAATCCAAAATGTAAGTCATCCCATGTCTCACCCGCAGCGTGCATACCTAAAGGTCATGCTGTGTACCTATCCAGATCCAGATCCAGATCCAAAAAGTATACATAATTATGTACCATGTTGTTTAGAGGGGATGATTTTCCCTCTGTTGTAGTAATGTATTGTTTTACTTCTCTAATCAGTGTATTTAAAGATATATACACATAGCTCCAGGGCCAGAGCTTCAGGCAATGAATATTTCACCCCCTGATCTTTTTTTCTAATGGATATTTTAGCTAGTTCCTACATTCAATACAGTCAAATATACGTTAAGTAGTATCTGTACACATTGGTAGATTAAATTTGTACATTGAATAATATTTATAGTGTAAAAAAGATATAGTACAAATGTTCATGCTAGATGAATTAAGAGCCTTAGTTAAGTGGTATTTAAACATTTTTAAATGGTAAAATTTTCTGAAATGTATACCCATTTTCTCTTGAGCACTGGCAAGTTATAAAATGTATACCATTTAACCACTTTTATATGAAGCCCTGACCAGATCTCAAATGTATATCCCTTTTCTCTGGCACCCTGGACATCTCCTGTTGATCACCTAACAAACACCTATCAAAATGGCAAATTATTTGCAGAACAGTTCATTAAATGCAATGGTTGAATGAAATACTTCAGAAAAAATTGACATCCTTTTCACATGAAAATTTAACTTTCACAGTCATGGAAAAAGAGCCTGCACAACACAGATCAAAAATACTTTTTATTTGTGGATCACCCCATATCTTGATACTCTATGTGCATAAATATCTCAAGTCTTCATGAAATCAGGGCAAACAAATTGAATTTTATGTCCTGAATTGACCTGGCTATAGTTATCAGATTAATATAAGCTCAATCAGTATATTTATAGCATTATTTATGCTTTGTGTATTGTAAACATATACACAATCATGCAGTTACATGATAGCAATAAATAATAGCAAAGCCACCCATACTATAAAGGTCATTGACAAGGCCTATGGTAAAAATGTGAAAACATTGAGTGTAATTGCCCTCTCGTGCCAGCAAAAATAACGCGTTGACAGGTTGTCATTTTTGACAGTTCTACTTTCACTTTCATTTTGTGATATCAAACTATTAACAATTATGTGGCTGAGAAAATATTGCAATTGCTTATTTAATATATTTTCTGTACATTTCTTCAATAAACTTACATCAATAGAGTATTTCCTTGGTTAATTCAAACATTCATAACAGGTACCGCTTTGTTTACATATTTCGCTTACATTTTGACGCGCGTATGTAAGACCGCATTACCGCTTACGAAATGTGTATTCATACTACTGCCTTCGAGGTACTTATCCTATGTTTGTCGGAAAGGGTCGAGAATGTGCGAGTGTGGGTCAAGTTTCCCACGGGTACTACTTCCCCATACCCCCAATTTTTTTTTCCGTACCCAAAATTTTTCGTACCCATTTGTGTTCGTACCCAAACTATTTTTCGTGCCCAAATTTTGTTCGTACCCAATTTATTTTTCGTACCCAATTTTTTTCGTACCCAAATTTTTTTCGTACCAAATTTTTTTTTTGGGCATATTTTTTTCGTACTCAAAATTTTCGCACCAAAATTTTTTTTCGTACCCACATACACAATTGTAGTGATGTAGATAACCTTAAATTGATGCTTTGATATCCATCCTCTTCAAAAGCATCGTCACACCAGTACTTTCAGTACTTTGATCATGGTTGTAATCAAATTATCAAAATCGTTTAATGACAATAAACGTTCATGCACATAACGCAATGACTCATTTAATCATGGATACAATACGTTACATCAAAATTGTATTTTACCCTGATCACCACCCGTTTCATTTCAAGCATATGAGGTGGTATAGACAAAATGGCTTCAATATAAAAAATTACCGGACCCAAAACGAAAAAGTGTCAGAGTTGTGAACAAAAACAGTTGCCGTATTTAACATCAAAAATATAGATGGGGTGGATGATTTATGACAGTTGAGAAAATAGGCAATGGACAAGTAACTAAGTGAACACCACTACCTTGTTCAATTCCTCTTTATATGAATTATATCACACATCGAAATTCGGAGACAACTTCTCACATTCCATTTAGTTAGTTTAATCCTATTTGTTTTAGCTCGATTGCATCGAAAGCCTGTGGCTTATATAAACGCTATCGAGTCCGTTTCCTGGACCTAGAATCAGTACTTGGTGTCTTTGGGGGAGATCAAAAGAACGCTCAAATGGTCGGGATCGAACCCGTGACCTCCCGGTCGCTAGGCGGACACCATATCCATAAAACCACGGCGACCTTCAACGCGCGCTCCATTTATATGCACATGATTAAGCCCGATCCTTCAGAAAATGTATAATTTAAGGGATTTTATCTAAGGAGTGGTCAACCATCGGACACTCCTTCAAAAGACTTGTTCAATTTATTGGTTCAGATCTGCCAACTCTCCACGGTTGATTTCCTATTTCAGGCAATTATCACCACACCGAAGGCGATAGCAGATTTATTCAGTCGACTTGGACGGAAAACTTAATCTTTACCGTATTAAACAATTGCACAGAAGAGAAATACATTTGTAATACTTAAGTCGTTATAGATTACAATATTTTGCCAGTAATAGAGCTTTTCTCGCTGTATTTTACTTTTCAATCAGAATAATTGCCCTCTCAGTTGGCTTGTTTGCCTACAGGGCGAACGGTCTAAAGTTCAGGTCTTGTTCAGGGAATGCGTCAGGGTCGGAAAGTCGATGGGTTTGGTCTTGACTCTCCTGTCTTGACTTTTGTCTGTTTCTCCTGATAATTATGCACGTTTGCCATTTGAATAAAGTTATATATCTCTAAATGTGTGTACAACTTTAAGGTTTTTAATGGAAAGGACTACGGTTACATAAATAGTACTTAACTTATTCCAGTAAGTCAAGATCAGATGTTTAGCGGTCTTACACTGAACAAAGTTGATTTCAACATTAAAATAAATTATGCATAAATCACATTGAACACATTTCATCAAACTAATGCATACAGACGGATACGATTAAGATGCAGTGAATCGCCGTATGGTATGATGGATAGATTTGCAGTTCGTTCATGACCGTAAACGTTCGCCACTTGCGTCGATAACTCTCCATAATATAAGTACAGATGGCAGACCTCTGCGCACCGAACAGCCTCCTCCCGTTTGCCCCCAGAAGAACATAATGTTGTTATGCTTGCGCATCACTAAGTACTCCAGTTTCCAGTCCTTATTGATTACCTAGGTATGGCAGAAACACCATCATTATTAGGTAACGTGTCGGTAGATCTATCTAGAGTATGTTGACTCCATTTCGTGGCGCTCTTGAGAACTTGTTTATACGCCAAACCAATAGTTTTAACTAAGTACGAAAACGGCAGTGTATTATTTTTGATTGTTTCCTATGACCTCGGTTCTTTAACTGTTAAGATAAAAAAAAGACATTGCTTACAATGTTTTACATTATAAAATATCTTCTTTTGTCTGGTATAGCCCGCCCCGTTATTGGCAACACTGACAAACAAGTTCCAATACAATTAAAAGCTTTTACCGAATGACAATATATACTAAATTGAATTTTGGCATAACACAAACGGGTTTCTTTATTATGTTTTGAATTTGTTTGAACGAATACACATGCTTAATGTTGGAAATAAGGTTTTTCTTCGTACATGATGGTGTGTGGTGGATGAACGTTGAAAATGATTTTACGATTGACAATGAATCTGGTCGTGCAATTTACTTATATTTTTTGTTAGCATTTAAAAAAAAGGAATTTCGGAACAGCTCTAATTAATTCCGGATCTCAAATGAAAATAGAACAATAGAATCCTACGAAAAATTAAACAAGAAAGGCTGTATAGCAGTATGCGTATATTGTAATCGGTTAAATTTTGCGACATCCATCCCTCTTCCATAAAAATATCATATTAAATGACAGTTGGCCAAACAAAACAATTTTTTGTTCTGTCTGGATCGGCAGTTATAAAATCACGTTGCGTATTAATAATGAGCCTTTACTACTCTTGGAAAAATACTTTATTGTGCTATTTACGAGAGACGTATCAATTGTGGCCAAATGTGCCCGAAACTTCAAAACATACTGGCATATAAAATAGCTACACTCATAGTAAAACTTCCAATCGACCCAAGCAAGTACAATTGATGTGTATGTAATCATACTGTTATTCCGTGCATGAATACATGATCTGCTTAAATGTGTTGTTAATTTTAAGTGATACTATAAGACTGGATAAAGGGAGTTTATATTTGATTTTAAATAAAAAAATATATTTAGCCATATATTTTTCACAATAATGGCAGCCGCCCGTGTAAAACGACCCCAGAGACGAGACCAAAGAAAGGGAAAACATGTCGTACAGTCGCAATGCCCTTTAACGATTATTCTTTATCCGAGCATGCTCTAAAATTCAACCAAAGAAATGTATACAATATATATGTACACGTATACTCATCAACACAATGTGAATCTTAATTTGATGTTCCCATGTAGCCGATCTTGCTAGACCTTATTTCGAATACGTATTTCGAGTGTCATGACTGAAAATCTGGTTGACTGATAACATAGCGTTGATTTTCGAGAACGAATGTGACATGTTGTCTGTAATCCATTGCAAAGACTGTCAATATCACAACCTAAAATAGGATTGTGGACTAATTTAGCCTGTTTTGCTCATATTTGTCAATTGTTATGTTTGATTGTTAGACGTGTGACTTTAACAATGTCCACCAAACCTGACTTGCAAATGTGAATGGAAAAATGTTCACAAATTGACAAAATGTTCCACGTGTACTTTAGAAGGTCGAAGATGCGATTATTTTGCCACGGATGATAACTCCTTTATTCTTCAAAACCAAAGCTTCACACCTATGAATACGCGTGTTGATAATATATATGTCCCTGTGGTAGTCACTTACTTGGAATTTGCTACATTAGTGATTAGCACAATAATTGATAAACATTACGACAGTACAGCAATATGGGAAGCATGAATTGCGTGATCTTTAAAACGCCCTTACTCAAAACGAAATATATATTACCAACTATTCATTACGTCTGTTACTGTATTTCGCTCGTGTTTTGCCCAACAATTAGATATCAGATTACTTTATTGCGTTATTATTAAATTTAATAGTACACAATCAATGTTGATGCACTTTTCAGTTGGTATCAGTAAAATAATGTATAGTAAATCTACATGCTAGAGACAAAGTTTATATAAACATGACGTTATGTCTTTATGTATTTACATGTCTCAATACGCAGTAACCTATACAAATATCAATTAGTATTTTACTGTAACACAAACACACATTGTAACCATTTTATCAATTGTCAATACCGAATCGGAACAAACTCCGTGTGTAGTAGATGTGTACATGTAGTAGCGGAAAATAGAGGAATTGGCAATGCTTGTTTGCACGTTTCCGTGGTTGGTAAATGATGTACACTATCTGGCAGAAATATGTCGGTTTGTTAGATAACCCATTAAAAAGAACACGTCATTGCAGTGCCAATTTTTCTTGATAAATGTCACTGCGTTCCTAGTCAGCTGCCATAACAATTACAATGAGGTTCATAGCAAACATAATGTGTACCATAACCTTGTACTTAAAAAAACGCATTTAGAATATAACTTCTACCAACTATTTTAAGTGGATGTTCTTCAGCTATGCGTAAAATGCAAATATACCACACTGTATGCTATGAATATTGTTTATAAGCTATTACAATCGTATCAATCAAGGAACTTTCATTGTCTATACTTGAAAACACCTGCATGCTCAAAGATGTTCATGCATTTGAAAAAATGACTTAATACATTTACTAACAAAACTGTTATATTTGGAAAATTTTAAAATAAGTATAATGACAGCAAAATCAATAATATAAAAGTTCCATTCTTGAGGATCGAAATCGGTACCTCTAGATGCAAACGCTAAGTCTGGAACGCAGTTGCTCGAATTTAGATAGTAATTTAAACGCTATGTATGTAATACATGTTTTTCTCAATAACTGCCGCTTTATTATTTTTCCGATGACAATAGCATACATTTCAATGCTTGATGTGGTCTGGTAAAAAAGATTTAGTGAGATACAAAATGCTTGTTTTTATTTGTATGTGACAATATATTCCATGTGAATTCCTCGCGACGACATCCGAACATTTACGAGCAAGCGCGAGATTGGCTTCGGGCAGCTCATTAAAACTATGTCGTGCTTCCGACGCTGCCCGAAGCCAATCTCGCGTTTGCTCGTAAATGTTCGGACAAAACTAAATATGATCCAAGCAAAATCAAAAACATACATCGAAGTATATCAAGCGACTGGACCAGTGCAATTCAAGATCGGAAATGAGTAAAGACCTACATTTTCAAACAAGGCATACACAAACCGTATATCCGAAGAGAACGGGTTATACTTTTAACTTGAGCTCAAATATATTCACTCCATAATTCAACTGATTGAAGGACAAATGTTATTTTTCACATATATAAAAATAAACTTTATTATTACGATTAATATCAATGTGAGGTGATTTAGATTAATTCCCTTGTCATTTGTATAGATGACAGAGTAGAAGAATGGCTGTAATCGTCTAAAAGCTTTTCCACCAAATGATTTATGTTGCTTTCCTTAAAATATGGGAATTGCACTTACTAATAAAGTGCAGTTATCATTGGAAAATGCATGTACCGAAATCGAGTTGTTTGAAGACGCTATTTTGAGGTTTGTGTGCTTTGAAAATGAGATTTTCAAGTGCATGTCAATATTAATTGCAGCGTCTTTAATTTTGGTAATAAGTTCCCAGCTTAACACAAAATTATTATTTAATTATTTTCAATTAACCTCATATGATTGAAATGTATTGAATAAACAATATTAACCGACCTTCTGTCATCGTCATTGACGACACCATGACACTTAAAAATAGTTAGTGTATCGATGCTATATATAAAATTGTGTTGTTTTTTGCGAATTAAAATATAAAATATAAATATTGGGGGGAAAAAAGATTTGAATAGAATTATTGTCTTCAGATTGAAGTATGTGTATGTTCATCCCAACATGTAATAATATATAGCTATTGAAATTTAATACAATGAATAGAAGACACTTTTGCTGAATGTCGATATAAAAATCGAATTACAATTCATCTTATAATTCAGTCCCGTAGATAATGCTTTCTTACTGAATAAACGCATAAACACGAAGAAAAGACGAGCTAAACAAACTCTTTTCATCAACACATATTTCGTAAACTAATTTTCACAAATGTATAGTATGTTTTAATATTTAGTTAATTAAACCCATGTCTGCGTACAGTCCGGGATATGACGTCAATTCGCATCAGGCGCACGCTACGTTTAGCAACCAGAATTAAGGTGTCATATTGATAAGCTAAATCAATTAATTTCCATTTTCACTTGTAAGGTCCTATTTCAGAATTGATTGCATTTGTTGAACGCTTGATGAACATCAATTATATTGGATCTAGAGTGCCCATTTTTGCAATTCGTCAGAATTTATACAGCTTATTGTTACTTGAGCATGTTTTCTTTAATTTTTAAATAATAATAGTGATTTCCCTCCAACCTTTAGGAATAAAGTACAAAGCTTTCAATGAAAGAGGTAGATATTGCCTTTTCCTAGTAGCCAATTTATTTGATAATTACTGAATTATTTGGGAGAACAATGAACTTTGTGTAAAAATATAAATAAAATAGATTAATTATGTGTGCCTTGAAGCGATTTAATAATAACAAGGAAACCAAAAGGCATATATTTGGTATCAGTTTTCGAAAGATATTCGAATAATAAATGTGTGAAACGGGTGATAAATTTCTTAAAATAAACTATACGTAAAAGGTTGTGTCGATGCTGTGAAACGAAGTGTGATCCCGAGACCGTCGACCCGAGCTCCGAAAAAAAGCACTCCTGATGTTGTTGTTGTTTTTTGTTTCAAATATTCGAAAACACAACAATATGTGAAAAGTGTGCTTAAACTTTTATTCAAATATGACAAAAGATAACAATACATGTGTGCATAAATACTATAATTGAAAAGCACCCTTTGATCTGATCTTGAATAAAAACAATTATGTCGTACGAGTATTTCAAATTTAAATGGAAAGAAATGCTTTTGAATTTCTTGTTTATTTATATATGTTTTTCTTGTACACAATTTCTGTGTTCATGTGTTTTCAGTGTTCGTGGTTTTCGTAAATAGGGACTTGCATCGCTTTAAGATAAACCATGACCGTTAAACTATGGGGTTCCAAATCAAGGTACTTAAGAGGATAAAGACGACGCGCATTGATAATTAATCGACACAGTTTGTTCATTGATTAATGCAACAATTATTATTTCTATATTTCGAACTCACTGCTCGATAGATTTAGGTTCATTGATACAAATCTTTATTTTGATCAAGCCATATCCCCCATGATTTAAATATAAAATACTAATGTATACGTATGTAAGTCTTTCCCCTGCGTATAAAAAGATATTAACGCTTTCAGAAAAGAGTCCAAAGAACAAATATAATGGGCCTGTTGATTACTCGGAGATTATGCAAACCATTTTCTGAAAGACACAAATTGTACAAGTAACCATGATTGAAAAGTCCCAGTTATTATGTTCTCGTTGTATTGTGAATTCTTTAATAGAAAGATAGAGGGTATTAAAATACAAATAAAGGCAATACATCGTACGTGGAACACAACTCTATTAGACACGTACATAAAATGTGCTTGATTAAAAATGAACGCATAATTGTTTGTACTAGCAAAAACTAATGACCACGTTTGGCAAACTCCAGCATTGCAATTAAACACTGTGCAATGTGGATTTTTCGATTTAGATGATTCAATAACGAGGCCATTGTATTAAAAACATTTTTACACGTTTAATCGTTTCATTAAATATGTATATGACATTGAAATAAAAGCTAACAAGGACCCAGAACATGATTACGGAATTGATTGTTAGGCTTTTGACGATCTGGTCGATATATCTGGAACAACGCATTCTTATTTGTGTTAATAAATACAGCATGTTGTGACATACTCCCATTAATAGGTTGATCCAATCTTATTTACTACTAAACAGTAGCTGATCACACACGGATAGGCAACAATAGTTAAACCATCGCCCAGCAATTCATAAACACTATGGACGAGGTTGCGGCTAATAAAACATAATATTAAGCATTTGAAACAAAATATCAAATATTGTAATTATTATAGTAAGTAATAATTACATGTACGTTGCTGTATCATGAGTACAATTATTATTTTCTGGCAGAACTTTACTGAGTAATGGTTTTAAGCAGTCGTTGAAGCAACGGGTATGAAGTTCAACATAACATTCTAAAAAAAGCATTTTTAAAACGACATCCAATGCTACCTTAAAAAACAAACTCAGCGTTAATTATCTCTGCATCAACATGTAGAGCTGTCAATACGGAATACCGTTAGGGCTATCGTTGTTACACATTAAAATTCAGATAGTACGATGGCGACAATCCGATAATACGATGGTGACAATGCAATTATAGTTCAATGGCGCCAATGCGACCACGCGATAGTACGATGGTGACCATGCGATAGTACGATGGCGACAATGCGACAACGCGATAGTACGATGGCGACAATGCGATAGTCATATCGTACAGTATCCATCGCATTGTCGCCATCGTATCATCGCATTGTCGCCATTGTACTGTCTCGTTGTCGTACTGTCGTCATCGTATTATCGCATTGTCGCAATCGTTCTATCGCACTTTCGCCATTTTATTGTCGCTCTGTCGTCATCGTATTATCGCACTACCGCATTGTTGAATTGTCGCCATCGTATTATCGCACTGTCGCCATCGTATTGTCGCACTGTCGTCATCGTATTATCGCACTATCGCATTGTCGCAATCGTACTATCGCACTGTCGCCATAGTATTGTCGCACTGTCCCAATCGTACTATCGCATTGTCGCCATCGCACTATCGCGTTGTCGCCATTGTACTATCGCGTTGTCGCCATCGTACTATCGTATTGTCGCCATCGTACTATCGCATGGTCGTCCTCTGGTTTTATATGTGTAACCACGATGGCAATAACGGTATTCCATAGGTCAATAGTATCGCGAATATTGCCTGAATAACCACGATGCTTTCTTAATCTACTATTAAGGTGTTGCTGGTCATTTAAGTCATCCCTACCCAAACGGCTGTCTAGTGATGTCATCATTAAATAAGAACAGTTTATATGCTTCACCTGTTATGCTTACACAAACGGGCGTTTAGTTAAAATTAACATATATACCAATCAAAACACACTTCTTCAAATTGGTGCAATGAGAATAAACCACGACGAGTTTATACAAAGTAAATTGGCAGTTAAGACAGCTTTCTTGGTAGAAAACCTTTTAAATAATTGTTTAAAACACACAGACACTATCATAAATATTGTGCTGTTGATTTTTAATACAATAATCTCAACGTTTTACCCTTTTATGACACTCTTTGCATACATTTGAAATGAATACATTCTATAAAAAGAACATTCAAGTTATTGCGACAAACTGTTCGATGGCATAGTTTACATTAACAACACGTTCAGAAGTCTTGTTGATGTCAGACTAAACTGACAAATGCCAACAATTCATTATGCGCACATTACCTATAATACTTCTTATCATGTATGGTTATGGTTCGGTCATCCGTATGCTATTAACGTTTCGGTCATGGGTACAGATCTTCTGCTAAAGATTCGGCCATCTATATGGATCTGCTGTAAATGGTTTGGTCATGGCTATAGATCTTCTGCTAATAGTTCGGTCATCCGTATGGATCTGCAGTTAATGGTTCGGTCATGGCTATAGATCTTCTGCTAATGGTTCGGTCAACCGAATGGATCTGCAGTTAAAGTTTCGGTCATGGCTATAGATCTTCTGCTAATTGTTCGGTCATCCGTATGGATCTGCAGTTAATGGTTCGGTCATGGCTATAGATCTTCTGCTAAAGGTTCTGTCATCTTTATGTATCTACGGTAAATGGTTTAGTCATGTGTAAAGATCTTCTGCTAATGGTTTGTCATCCGCATGGATCTGCAGTTAATGGTTCGGTCATGGCTAAAGATCTTCTGCTAATGGTTCGCATCCGTATGGATCTGCTGTTAATGGTTCGGTCATGGATATAGATCTTCTGCTAATGTCAATCATCCATATGGATCTGCAGTTAATGGTTCGGTCATGGCTATAAATCTTCTTCTAACTGTTTGGTCATTCATATGGATCTGCTGATTTTGCTGTTCTGAAGTGTAAACAAGATTTCATACAATCATTTCGCATGTTATAAGAATATTGAAAATCAATGTCTTTATCAATAATTTATTAATTTCCACGTTTAAATTGTAGCATGTGACGCAATTTCATACGATTTAAATAGTGAGGCGAACTGTTCTTTATCATGCCGTCCAGGGAAAGGCGATCAAAAATATTATATGACTGAGCTCGCATACATAAAAGAAACACAAGATTGTGCATGTCACTCATAGAAATAAAATCGTATCCTGGCATTAAATTAAAGACTGTTAACATAGTGCAGGAAACCATTCAGTGAGTACAAGGGTGATCTTCTTGTTCTTAAGCTGTCGTTTACGGAGGAATGCACTTCGTTAGTTGCAACAGGAAACATGGTAGCTTAAATGATAAATTATGTGTATTCGCTCAAGAATAAACTGCCTTATTCAACACAAAGGCTTTCATCATTATGGAATACCAAAACCCGAAAACCCTAGGGCATAACCCATTCTACCAAGTCTACGAGAACACTTAGACTCGTCCACTAGTTAAAATCACTTCCTCCGACCAGAATCGATCTTTCTCGAGCTTGTCGCATATCAGAGTAAGTAACTAGTTTGCACAAATGTACATTTTTCATGCTCTCTCCCACTTAATATTTTATTGTAACGCGATGCTTGCCAGATTGTTGTTTATATTCCAGTGTTGTCGCGTTGTACGAGCTCCCTTAGAAACCTTCGTATTCATGGCTGGGACTTGCACTACAACATGCGGAACAACGCCAGGCTGGTAAATGGTCTTAATAGTTCGGCCCGACGTCAGGATCCTTCGTAATTAACTCTACCTTTGTTGGAGAACAAATTATTGTCTTTTTCGGAATAGTTTCGACGAACACCGTACCAGCTTGTCACGGGGAAAAGACATTACTTACATGTCCCGCCGTTCTCGGGGGAATCGGTGTAAAACAATGATCCCAGCTTGAACATTTATATGCCATACCTTTACGAAAATAAATGATGCATTTAAACTTGTTGGCGTTTGTCATTGAATAACAAGTTTTTGGATATCATTTTGGCCGAAACGGAAGACCATACATAATCGGGCATAACTCAATAGATCGAAGCTGCTCTCTTTGTCTGTCGCACTGAGAAATTAACAAATAAAATACCATGGCTGACCATAAAATAGTAGCTGTGAATAATCTATATCCTCATATAACAAAGCGCAGTTCTAACTTAAATTTTGTTATGATTTTGTAATGAGTCTACTGACCATATTTGTGTTGTGTCTGTTTACGATTGTAATCCACACCTGCGTAATGCCTATGCAGTTTTGTTTATGTTTTAGATATATTTTAGAATATGTGTATTATATAAAATATGTGCGTTAGCATACGTCTTTCGAAATTCATGAAGTAAATTTTTGGATAAACCGGCCGAAAATACCGACAAAATAAATACTTTGCAACTGTTCAACAGACAGACATGAAAAGACAAATTGGACGTCTTAATGTGCAATTGACTGAGCTCATATAGAATCTACTTATTTTACTGGATATGGCGTATGCCGCTATTTTCGGCTTTATTTTGTCCATTCGCTGCGATGTCTGTTGACGTCATAGCACTGATGGTGCCTGCTCCATAAAGAAACAAATATGAAAGTGTTTGTGCTATTGATTAGCATAGTGCCTTAAAATGTTTCCATATTCGCTCTTAAGGTAATATTTCAGTATTAATTGAATCGCTCCTGGGTGTGTTTTGAGTTTATTTGATGAACAGTTATTTCCATGTTTTGTCGAATTTTTTAGTTCATTTTATCTGTATTCGAATTAGTTTACTTATGTCTCAGTCGACCTTTGATAGAGGAAATACGTTTATATAAAAAAATTAGATACGTCTATGTCTAGAATTTTTAATCATCTAAATGCCTTTTTCATAAAATATGAGATGAAATGCCTGTCATTTTATACTAATTAATTAATAAACAATTACTTTGCATATTGGCATTCAATTCATTTCATATCTTAATTTACACGGTCTCTATAGAATTTCGTTAAGAACTTCTTCTGTTAATGAGAGCCATATATAACGTAACGATATCGCGTGTTGTTGTTGTTGTTGTTTGTTGTGTTTTTTTCAAATAAAGAAAAACAATGAAACGTGTTGACGATTTTAAAAAGTGCTTAAGTTACGTTTCATCACCTATACATCACTGTAGAAAACACATGGCATTAGCAACACATTAAAAAAGAATCACATGTATCATTTAAATAAAGAAAGAATGTGAAGGCCGAAACGTGGTATTTTATGATTTCTTGAAAAATAAACATAAACTTGTATATGGTAAACCATGGTGGTGCAATGGGTCGCGTAATATGTAAAATATTAAGGAGACGTTGGTCACAAAAAATACAGACAAGACATTTGAACTATCTAAATAAACGAAGCCTAATCCATCGGTCCCCATGTCATTACAGTATAATAGATATACTTAGATTTTATTATCTTTATATTACCGCAATTTTAATGCACCACTGACCTTTATCTTGCTGCGTATGTTGTGTATGTTGTATTGTGCCACTATTGCACCTCTATTTTATTTCGTGAGTAGTTACCTGTAGTTCTTATTTAATTGAATATCGTGCGCTATATAGTGATTTGTGGCATCGATCAACACGACCGTGTAAAAACGTCAAGAAAGTAATCCAGTCAGTCAATAGGTCCACGCAATGCGCTAGTTGATGGATTTCATTTTATAATTTTTGAATAATTTATGAGTACTTACTTATTTTATTAATGCATTCAATGATTCTAAAATGCGATTTAAGATCGATGTTAAGATAGAAAATATCAATCAATCTTGATTTGAATCTATTTTTATTCTAAAATTAAAAATATCACAATTAGTTTAACTTCAACAAAGTACCCATCTAGATTGCCCCAGTCATTGCTTTAAACTTTTGAACATACATGTATGTGTTGGTACGGAGAATTATACAAACATAGGTATTCGGTAATGCACAATTTTGCCATTCATGTTGTATATTCTTGAGTTTTGGACAATCGGTTCAGAATCCAGCATTGACCTCTTTGTTAATGTTTCGATCTAATGTTTTCTCTTCCAGAAGACAATTATATATTTTCGGGAAAAATATCAAGCACTGAGCCTCTCTATCATTACGAAACGCACTGCATAATGCGTAATGATCGAAGTCTGTCTTATTTCTGGAACATGACCTGGTTTTTATAGAAGCTCGTCCAACATATGATGCTCTCTACTGAACCCGTTACGCTGCAGATATGTTCGACATATACAATTCTTATGTAACATCAATGCTTATTCGGAAATCGTTTTTGTTGTTTACTAGCATTTAAAAAAATACCCAATTCATTTAAATAATATTATAACTAACAATGTCATATAATATCTTTTAATCGTTTTGCCATACACGTGGATGAAAACTTTTACACTGTGTTTGCGACACATCGCATTGGCAATAAAAACGTTCCATCAACGGTATGTGATTATAGTATGTATGCCGCTTGTATATGTTAGGCATTTATATGCTGTACATGTTATTTTTAAATGTTGTAGATTGATAATTCATATCAAGTAAATATGTGGAGGTGTCTTTGCTTGTAAATGTTTAAATTCTCGGAGGCATCGTTAATATTTGTCCATTACGTTAAAGGCAAACTGTTTCACATACTTAGAAATTTGAACTGAAAGTTTCATTTTTTTCTAAATTATTTATTTAAATAGTTTAGTATTTTGTTTGCCCTTAAATGTATTCCCAAACGATTACGTGTACCTGACAATAGATAGATATCTACCGACTTTACAAAACGCCATTTTCAGCTGACTAAAAATGCATTGCACACAGCATTTTTCGGCGACCGGCGTTGTACACTGATAATGAAAAAGAAACGCTACATCGACGTCAATCATTAATGAAGTTCTACGAGCAGATAATTGTCAGCAAAAATTAATCGTGATTAAATCCAGTCATTTTCTATTAACTTGCTTTATTGTTGCACGTGGAAATTGACTTAGTGATTGACATTTTTTGACGTTGTTTGATATTCAGGGGACAAAAATTCCACTCGTCCGCTCGTATTGACGAGTGAAATCTTGAAAGGACGAGTGAATTTTCCTAAAGCTCTCGTCCTACAGGACGAGTGAAAAAAAGCTGATGTTAAAAATTAATTTTCTGACCAGTAAGACTATTTTTCATTTAATAAAATCATTTTCTAAAAGCATATCTATTCAGAAAGTAGAATGCGAATGAACCGGAAATTGTAATTGTAAATTTTATACAGCAGGTGCGTGTTGTTATGCGAGACTTGTGTCCCGAGTAAATATTGGCTTTTTGGTGTAAGCTTTGCCCGTACATGTTGACAGGGAACCATGCGACTGCAGTCTGCAGTCACTGTTAGTATTGACTTCTAAAGAATTATTTAAGCGCGAAGTACGGTGTAAAACCAGATTTAAACCAGTCTGAATTTCGTTTGAAAAATGTCTGCCATACGAGCGTTCTTAAAAGGGGGCGGGGGCGATGTTCAAACGTCCGAAACGGAAAGCACGCGAGCATTAGAAATTTTTTTATTTTGTGTTCCTCATAAATAAAGTAACTTATTTCACTGCTTAGCAGTGATATACTTTAGGAAATTTTATAAGTCATATCAGCCCTTTGCAATCTTTATTTCACACATATTTGATGGACGAGTGCGTGTGTTTGCAGGACGAGTGAAAATTTTAATGCACTCGTCCTGCAGGACGAGTGCAGTTTATGAATATTTTTGTCCCCTGATATTCATGTTTTTTTCCGCGTATTTAGATTAAAACTCAACACTTCGAGCATTCATAACGACAACTGTACGTACATTTTATGTATGTGCATCATATACGAGAAAACACGTGTATTAATACAACGTGTACAGTAGAACAGCAATGCATAATGTTGCGAAATGTACCTTTAAAAGGCATTACAAGTATGTTGGTACTCTACAGTCATTATTTAAAACTCAGGGGAAAGGAAAGAAGGCAACATCAAATCTAAACGCACTCTTAACATACTGTGTAATGACTCAATTATAAATTCTATATTTCAAGCCGACGGCACGATAGATTTATGGTCATTATAACAACGTCCATTAATCCATTCCCCGAAGGATATAATAATACCAATTTATACGTGTACCCATTAAGTCATTCCCTTGAAATTAAAAATATTAAATTACCGTTTCTAGAGTGGAGTCCATAGAACTGACATTACGGGCTTGGTAATTATCGTACGAGTTTTATTATATATTTTAATGTTCATTGAGGTTTTTCATCATTTCCATTTAATATAATAGGTAACGGGATCTTCATTTACGTACGATAAGTTATTTAGTTCTTAGTAATTAATAGTTCCATTCATTCTTCGATTTATGGTTTTAATGAATACTGTTTCTGCCGCATTTCCAATTTCTATTAGCATTAAATGCTATCGCTCTTTGATTTATGGAGATTGGTATTAAGCGCTAATATTCTTTGATCCATAATAAATGTAAATAATTAAAGAAGTCGATAATATAAACAGCCCATTTTATTCTCTGAAAGAATATCCA
Organism: Dreissena polymorpha; assembly: GCF_020536995.1. Classification (NCBI taxonomy): domain Eukaryota; kingdom Metazoa; phylum Mollusca; class Bivalvia; order Myida; family Dreissenidae; genus Dreissena; species Dreissena polymorpha. Next base: position 75,215,343 of record NC_068362.1, on the reverse strand, counting down.
GAAAATACAGTGCTTGAATCGCGCACGGCATTCTCTTAAATATTCTTTCGGTGGCTGCTTTTTGAAATTTGATCAGACTTTTCCAAATACGTTTCCCACGTGATCCCACGTGGTCGCACGTGGTACGTTGATTCACCTACTTTTTTATATTTGTTCAGGTCAAAACTGTTAACCTTTAGTCATGGAACTTTCTGGAAGTTTCTACTGCTTACGTTTGCGTTCTTGATTTGGTAAACACTTTATATTCGAATGTGCTACTCTTCCTCTCTTCCTCTTAGCTTACTTCTAATAGTACATCAAGGTAGTTTCCAATATGTAATAATTGTGTAGCTCACCTAGCACAAAAGTATACCTATGTAGTTTGTGAAACTGGGGCTTAATGCGTGATATTTGATTGCACAATTCCTTAAGCATTTCTAACAATATGCAATAGTTATTTTAACAATATACAATAGTTATTTAAAACAATATGCAATATTTATTTTATTTAAAATTTTGTAAATTGAAATTAATTAAAACTTTATTAATTAGGATTAATTAAGATAATTAAATACGTTAAATTGAAAAATTAGATATTACAAATATTTCATAAGATTATGATTTTAATTGGATAACATAATTATAAGGAGATTACGGAAACGATTTTCAAGAAGGCCCGAGGGGGGTATGTAAACCATATTTTATTATCAGTGTTATATTTTTTTTGTATTTACAGTTATTACGTAGAAACAAGTTATTAATACTGTTATAGATTATTTATAAAGTAATCCGTAACTTTTTACTGGTTACAAAATATATAAACTCATGTGCCAGAATGAGCTTTTAAATTAGCTTGAAAAATGAATACTTAAATCCAGCTATTCGTGTGCTCAGTTCTTAAGTGGTATTTGTTACACGTGCTTGTTTATCAACTTTAAATATTGGACTCGTTTCGTAAACTGTCTTTTAATGGTAAGCGTTGGAGCTCCACATACGTTGTTTTTTTCAAATTATACAATTTAATAAAAATTATTTGTAAATGTTGATGTGCACATCTCTAGCATTCTCATATTTACAGTTGTGAATTAAAAAAACGATTTAATTGGCAGTCCTTTTTCAATTGTGAGAAACATGTTATATTACTATATACAATCGCTGAGGGTGGATCCACGACAGATAATTACATTCCAAACTGCAGGCGAATTTCAAAGAATGTCTATGCGTTTAGAACACTTTGGGAACATTTAAACTTCAAATATCTATTAAAAAGGCTCTTGAACGTGCATTTAATGTACTGACCAAAGTGAGAGAAGTATGTAGAGGATATCATCACAAGAGAAACGTCCGGGTACTACATGGACACGCAGCAGGCAGATAGAGGTTGATGACTTTGACAAATCGGTAATAAGAAGCAAATGTAATACAATGTAAGAAAAAAGGTACAAACTTTACCAACGTTATAAAAATATCAATTCCATTGTGAATCACAGTATCAATTTTCGGTGAAGAGTGGTTTTGTTGACCTGCGAAGATCTTAAAGCAATTGGTATTCCAACATGAACAGAAAGGGGTTGGTGGAGAAAAATGACATTAATCACTCTGCAACAAGTGATAAATTTTCGACAAATTAATAAACTACGTGAAAAGGACATCTAATCACCAATGCTGACGAGACATGTGTGCACGGAATTCTCTCAGCCCATAATGCTGGCAGACGAAAAAATTGGGCTTGAAAATACAACTATGTACTAAGTGATTTTCGTGGTAACTTAAATCAAGAAATATCTTTAAAAGAGATATACGGCGTTGATTGTGGTCGATGTTTATGAACGATCAAAAGTTATCTCTATGAGATAAAAAGAAGCGGATGCCTTTTTTTCTGCGCAGTTCTTAGCTACATCACAAGCAAATCAATTACGGGGTGTTGCGCCAGATTTCGTGGCTTATTTTGCTTTATGTGATATTATTACTCGGATATCTATATTTACAGAATAGAAAAACACAAGAAACATGAAAATAAACGAGTGCATATAGGTCAGCCGGCAATACTCGAATCTTATTTAATTGCATAATTATAGTATAGTGCTCATGCTTAATAAACTGGTCTAAATGGCTAAATATTTCTAATTAATTTTATCAAAATTGGTCCTTATCATGCAAATGTTGAAAACATATTAAAAATCGATGATTGACATACCACAATAATATCGCCGAATATCTTTATTTAGTATCTTTCTGATCAAAACAGACTTCAAGTGCACAAAGTTTACGTGACGGCGTTTTTATAAAGATTTCTGCAACTGACCGCAAACTGACCTTGATATCTTGCGGATTGGAATGCAATGCATTAAAGTTAGGTAACAATTCTGCTGCTGAAACGACGGCTTGTTTACGCCAACTGTACACGACCAAGGCAACAGCTGTGCCTAAAATATTGATATATCGACAAAGCGACTAAACGAACTATTTACTCCATCAGACAAAAATAGCATAGATTCCAATTTTTTCCTTCAATGAAAAGATCGCAACCCCTTCTGCGAACTCCGGTGATGAACTGTAAATAAACTCTGACTTTCACACACTGGCCGCGAATTGACCCGAAACCTCGCGGGTTGAAATGCAATGCAAGTAAGTACTATATATGAACGCTTTTGCGCTGGTAATTCTCTGAAAATAAAAGGTGAACGCACAAACTGTATTTATGTCAAAAATTGATTGTAAAACTGTTCTATATATTGAGCCTTTTCATTAGAGATAAAATTGTTTCATGCAGTAAAACAGTGTTACAAAGACGCGGATATGTTTCCAATGTTCTGGTGTTATACTCAAATCAGCCAATGGAATAAATGAAGTGTATTCATTCGTCCCTAGCCGCGGGGAATTTTATTTGAATATTATTGGACACTTACAAAGGTCAAGTCAGGGTGAAACCTGGCTTAATACAGCTTACGCCGAAAAATTACATGGTATAATGCACTCTGACCAAGAACGACAGAAATTATTCCCCCATTGAAAACTAAAACACTTATAGGATTAAATAGTCGATCATTTGTCATTTTCTTAATTGACCAGTCGCCAAATTATCGATCGCTCCGCCCACATAGTCACGTGGTCTAGTGATTAGAAAACTCCGACAAGCAGATCGCAATTATAGCGGATTACGCGAGGGAAATTCTATATTTGTAATGATGTATTATGCTCTTTTCTATATTATAAATTATTAAAGCCGCACACTAACCTAAACTGCTTTGTAAAACGTTAATACAATCATAAAAACTTTAGAGAGAAATGGCGTAATCAAAATAAATGAGTTAACGGCAGACTGACTATCAGAAACGTTTCTTATAAATATTATATAGGGAGGTGATGAAAAATCCGTTGCAAAAATGAGCATTTATTTCATATTGATTTTGAACTTGTATTCAACCTTCTGACAGTGAACCCGGTGGCTATTCATATATAATTATGAAAATATTTTTATTAAATGCAAATGGCATATCCATATCATGATGGGTTTTTTGTTTATTAAAATTGTTTAGATCTTTGTTTTATTGTGTTATTTTTAAAAAGACACCGATTTTTTTATTTGGATATAAATTAAATTTTGATTGTTACCATAATTTAATACAGGCCTAATTTCGTGGTTTCATTAACAGATAGTCTAATATCTATTTTATTTCATTTATGTTTAATGCGAACCTGTTACATTTCACTATCAAAAAATGAAATGTTGGTATTACGGTGCTGATTACGAACATTCGAATTGAATACATTTAGCATATTATGCATTTGCTTATTTATAACAAGATGGCCCTTATATGTTAATTGCAATTTTCACATTTCTCCCCGTATCAAAATATGTTGTATTAGATATGTTGTTGTTGTAATATAAGCCGTACATTTTACGCTTTAAAGGGATCTTTTCACGCTTTGGTAAATTGACAAAATTGAAAAAAGTTGTTTCAGATTCGTAAGTTTTCGTTTTAGTTATGATATTTGTGAGGAAACAGTAATACTGAACATTAACCATGCTCTAATATAGCCATTATATGCATCTTTTGACGATTTTAAATCCTAAAAATTATAAAGCGTTGCAACGCGAAACGATTGAATAATTTGGAGAGTTCTGTTTTTGTCGTTAAATTTTGTGAAACTACGAAGATTGCTTATATAAGGTATAAAATACGTCAAGAATGTGTACTCGGCGGAATAGCTCAGTCGGCTAAAGCGTTTTTACTTCAGGACTCTGGCAGGACTCCAGGGGTCACTGGTTCGAAACCTGCTCCGGGCAAGGTTCTTTTCCTTTTTTTATTTTTTTTCTTGATTTTTTACTGGAGCTTTTATGATCCAATGTTTACATTTATCAATATAAAGCATTTAATGAATAAGTCAAAAAAATGCCAAAATCTGTGAAAAGGCCCCTTTAAGCTGGCTAAGCCGCGTTGAAATCACCTTTGTGTTGTTTTTACTTTAGTTAGAACAATATTTAAGTTAACAATTTATAATGATTTCCCTTGTTTATGATCCACAGAAAATAAATATATAATTGGAAATCATTTAAGTAATTAAATAGTTTTCTTTTCTTGTGTACAGTACCTAACAATGCCTTAATGTTCCTTCATTCTGAGATCCACGCAACATACTGTTATTTATTAATCATCGACAATTACGCTGAGATTAATAAGCACGTGTGGCAATTATTATGTTGCCCAAACTGCTTAATAATATTGTGCATCAAACGGTATAACACGTTTTATAGAACACACACCTGGTGTGGTTAAACTATTTATAGTGTTTGTTTTCTCATTACTCGTTCATATGTTCAAGAAATAAAGATAAAATAATAACCTTTTATAAAGTATGTATAGCACCTACAATTTTGAATAATAATCGAACAGTAATGATCATGCATTTGATATAAAATATGTGTAAACTCTTAAAAATTACGTCCATTCCATATGTACAACACGCTTTGTTTGTCGGACAAAATGGCGGCCAGATAAGCGTTGCTGAGGGGTGTGTGAAAAATCGATATCTGATTGGCTGATCGACAAAATGTGGGCGGAGTTGGCGACTGGTCAATTGTATTAGCTGTTGTACCGACCATATTATTTAAGCTGTGATAAAATATATAATGATTGTTTATTTAACCGATGTTAATTAATTTAATTTTGGTTTAACGTTTTAACGTACCAATTAATCATCAGATTATTCTGATCATTTGAGTCGCGTTCTGAGAAAACTGGGCTTAATGCATGTTCGTAAAGTGTCGTCCCAGATTAGCCTGTGCAGTCCGCACAGGCTAATCAGGGACGACACTTTTCGCTTTTATGGTATTTTTAGTTTCAAGGAAGTCCCTCCTTACCTAAAATCAAGTTTAGGCGGAAAGTGTCGTCCCTGATTAGCCTGTGCGGACTGCACAGGCTAATCTGGGATGACACTTTACGCACATGCATTATTCCCAGTTTTCTCAGAACGCGACTCATTTAATCAGAAGCAATATTAATTAATTCCTAAGGCTTCACGTAATGTTGTATGTGATGCTCCCTTACTTTAGATATAAAATAAAGCGGGTTTATAAACACTTCTTTTGTATTTCTCAAGTAAATGTTTGATCAGCAAGAAGGGAAGAAAAACAAATAAAATATATGTAACAGTGCACCTGACATTTATAAAGAGACCCACGTAATTTCTTAACATGCAATAAATGTAGCGCCTCTCAGCATAAGTGTGGGATATGACAATATTCCCTGATTAAACGTTGCCATTCATTCTTATGACTGGCAACGTCACTTGTCTGTAAAGGCAAGCTACATTAGGCAACAAATCTGCAATTGTTTGCGCTAGTGAGTAGTTAGTAACATAATAAACATATTTCATATTCTCATACGAGGGCATCTTTCTGGGTTGTTTTGCATTTGGTCGTGGGATTGTTTATTAGAAGTGTTAATCGTATATACGTGTGCTTTTTATACATTGTGGTGGTATATACCAAATGTGTGGTTACTACTGAATATGTTCAAAACGTTACAAAGATAAGTTTTGACTTAATAAAAACGTTGTCTTAGTCGAATTTTTGCGAAGTACGACGTTCTCGTTACGTTACATTCATACACGTATGCCATAGACAATTATTATCCCCACGCTTTTTGAAAAAAGGTGGGGATATTGTGGTTATCTCCGCCGTCCGTCCGTCTGTCTGTCCGTCCGTCCTGGCCACTATCTCCTCCTACACTAAAAGCACTAGAACCTTGAAACTCACACACATGGTAGCTATGAGCATATGTGCGACCCTGCACTATTTGGAATTTTGATCTGACCCCTGGGTCAAAAGTTATAGCGGTTGGGGTGGGGCCGCGTCAGAAATTATCACTCATTTTTTTAGGTTATTTTACATTTACTTCTTTATTTCTACACCGATTCACTTCAAATTGATACTGGACCTCTCTTATGACAATACGGTCAATCTCAACCATACATGGCTCCATTCCCAACCCTGGGGCGCCCCGCCCACATAGGCCACACCCACCAAAAATTTCCATTTACTATAATTTTTTCATTTCTACACGGATTCACTTCAAATTGATACTGAACTTTTTTTATGACATTAGGGTCAATCTCAACTATGCATGGCCCCAATCCCAACCCTGGGGCGCCCGCCCACATAGGCCACACCCACCAAAAAATTCCATTTACTATAATTTTTTCATTTCTACACGGATTCACTTCAAATTGATACTGAACTTCTCTTATGACATTAGGGTCAATCTCAACTATGCATGGCCCCATAACCAACCCTGGGGCCCTGCCCACATAGACCACACCCACCCAAAATTGCCTTTACTATAATTTCTTCATTTCTACACCGATTCACTTCAAATTGATATTGAACTTCTCTTATGACAATACAGTCAATCTCAACTATGCATGGCCCCATTACCAACCCTGGGGCGCCCCGCCCACATAGACCACACCCACCCAAAATTGCCTTTAACTATAATTTCTTCATTTCTACACCGATTCACTTCAAATTGATACTGAACTTCTCTTATGACAATACGGTCAATCTCAACTATGCATGGCACAATTACCAACCCTGGGGCGCCCTGCCCACATATGTCACACCCACCCAAAATTGCCTTTTACTATAACTTCTTCATTTCTACACCAATTCACTTCTAATTGATGATGAACTTCTCTTATGACAATACGGTCAATCTCAGCTATGCATGGCCCCATTACCAACCCTGGGGCACACCTAGGTCAAACATTCGGCGTGGGGATACGCGTCGGCCTCTGCCGCGCCATTTCTAGTTCACTTTGGTGTGAAATGTCATATAATGTACTGTAAATTAATATTCGAAACACACATTAACAATCCGTCCCATACTTATATCTTCTGGTTTTTACAATAAAATATTTTTGAACGACGAAACGCTTTATTTTTCCCAAACAGAGAACGAATGCACTTGTTGATAGTTGACACTTGCGAACGTTTCTCAACTGTCATAGCGTCACTGAAATGGTTCACATGCATTTGAATTTAGAAAAAGTCAATCGCAATAAAATCTAAAACATTCATAGCTGTTTAAAAACTACAGAAACAAGCTTAGTATTTACTTTGGAGTTTCTTGCGTAGGTCACTATTTTTCAACGACAAACACCAAGAAAATGTTTAAACACAATTTATTCACTATAAGCGTTGGCATTTAAATGTTAAGGCTGGGATGATTTGTATTAAACAGATTCCCCCGAGAACGGCGGGAAAAAAGCAGAACATAAGTCTTTGTTCTCCAACACTGGTACAGTTCATTACACAGGATCCTGTCGTCGGGAGTTGAACTCTGTACACATTTGACCTGACCGACTGACGGTGTTCCAAACGCTGTGAAGTCCCAGCCTTGACGATGTATGCTTCTAAGGGAGGTTGTCAAACTAGCCAATACTGAAATTTAACAAAATCTGGCGAGCATCGCGCTACAATAAGTGGGAGGGAGGGTGGGAAAAGTCATAAAGCAGTGACTTACTCGGTTTACTGGTCAGCTCGAAAAGAAATGGCCAGGGGAAAAGCACGCGGTTTATATAATTGGACGAGTCTAAGTGATACAATGGACTATAGCATTTCATAAAGAAGGTTTTTTAGAGTTTCAGCGTGGAAAATAGCCTTTAGTTTATTCTTAAGCGAATAAACATTATTATATCGTATCTCATCGTGTCGCTTAATAATTACGTATACTATTAAACACCCCAGGAAACCCGATACCTTGCGGGTCGTATAATACCATATGGGACAGTGCTGTTCATTTTGGCATGAACTTACATAGGGTAAGTAAATTGGAAAAATTAAATTGTTCAAAGTCCAATTTGAAACAACTGTGTATTAACATTGATAACAAAGGTATTGGCCTACATGTAGAAAAAATCCTGACAAATTTTCTTAAAACAATGAGCGAAATGTGGCTCCCTAAAGTAGAAGATCGGGCACAACGGGCCATGTTCAGGCATTTAGGGGAGACAAAACAGCTTTAATTTGCAAGCCACTACAATAATTAAAGGATTAAAACAAACTTTCACATGTCTGCCATAACTTCTCAGCAGGGTTTCTCCAGAAAACTATTTATTGTGGAGAAATTTGCGTTTTTTATGACCATGTTGGGAAAACATTGATACCATCTGGGGAAGACCAGTAAACCATATGTGGGCAGTGACTTTATAATTATTTTTTAGCCATTTTGTTGCAATTTCTTTGCTTTGTAGAGGCCTACAGTAAGTGTATGTGGGCACATATGCATTCAATTGTACTTTTAATGCCTTATATATGATCAATAGTGCTTTTTCAACATTCTCCAGTTTTATTTCTTTTTACCAACACTATTTTGGAAAATATAAAGAAAGACTTGACTGCTTTGTCGCATACATTAATTGGTTAGGTACATAAAAATGATGTCTTAATAAGTGTATATGGGGTTTTTATGTAAAATATTTATGTGGCGTGTTCTGAGACTTTTGGTGCTAATTTGGCAAGTGTCATAATGAGAAAAACTCATTTGAAATGAAGTCGCTAAACATGCGCTAAATTTTGTTTAGATTGCCTTTAGTTTTCTGTGATTTTACTGTAAAGCGTATTTAAGTAACATTAAATCGGCACAGACTGGCCTTGGAAAGAATTGTCTATCAAACAAAATAAAAGTTGATTTTGATCTTTTAATTTCAATGAGCTGACTTGTTACTCCCCTTTTAACAAATTTGGCCATTACTAGTTTATAGCCGCAAACAAGACTTCAACACATGACGTTGATACCGATTTTATACATTAAACCACACAAAGTACAGTTGATTAAAAGAATAACACTTACCTTGTTCACAGACAAGTTTAATCATTGTTATGAATTCTTGGAGGATATTTGCTGGAAAACTTTACAGATAAGTTATTAAATGATTAATCTTTTAGTCATTTGTTAGAAAATAATGTTTTTGTTATTTTAAGTTTTTAAATTTTAACGTATTTCCCTATGTGTTCGATAACTGGTTCGTCCACCATATTGTCAATAATAACCGCAAGTTAGACAGTATAGATAGATAGATAGATATCTGACCTTCTTGAGAAGAATTTGATAAGTTATTAATACCACACCGCCAGAAAACACTAAGCATGTTTGCTAAATGCATGTGATATATTAAGAGGATGAAATGGAACACTGTGCAAAAGCAACTTTTCCTGTCTATCCCACTTGCAGATGTAATAATGCAAGTTGCCAACCAATATGGGACTAATACAAGCTCATATTACAGCTAGTTGCTGTAACAAATTTACAATCAAAAGCAGTCTTTGATTTTGTGCAATGACAATTATAGATTTTAGAGTAACAATAGCTCTCATGTTGATATAATATGTTTGAATGTTGAAGACATTTTACCTATACTCACTTTATTACAGTATGCATTTTTAATAATTTATATTTCATTCCACCTGTGATCATAACGGTATGTGTTGCGCAAAATTCATTGATGCATCTTTATATGAGGTTTTTAGAACCCAAGAAGGGCCAATGTAATGTTTCTTTATCAGAGAACACAGTGACCTTTGACCTAATGGCCAAATAATGTAGTGTGATAATGTAAAACTCATTTAGGTCAGGTGTATCTACATATGAAGTCTGAAGATTGTAGATGCAAGCATTTTTGTTCTGAAGACAACATTAAAGTTTTCTTTTAGAGGTTGAAGTGACATTGACATTTGACCTTGTGATCTGACACTGGATTTAACCTGTAAAACTCATTGAGGTGCATCAATATATGAATTTTGAAGGCTGTAGGTGGAAGCACTTCCATTATACAGTCTATGATAAAGTCTTCTATAAGAGATTTAAGTGACCTTGACCTATGAACTAGTGACCTAAAAGACGGTGGGGTGTATATATAAAGCTAATAAGGTTGCATCAACATATGAAGTTTGAATGTTGTATGTTCATTTGTTCAAAATTTATTTCATGAAAATAAATCGGGCGGACAAACGGACAAACAATCGGGACGGACGTAACATATTGGGACAGGGACGGTCGGGACAAACTGATTCCTATATAGCTATATAGCCCCCCAAACAGACTGTGTGGCGGTATAATAATATGTGTGGGGGGGGGCAACACTAGCATTGTGATAGCTTTTTTACATATCTTAAGTGGACATTGAATTACCACATTATATATAAGACAAAGGATTCACGTTTTTGAAATGATGTTGGATGAAAGCCAAATAATATCATTGAATGTATTAAAACGCATTAACAGTACATTGGTATGCATATGTGCCCACATACACTTACTATAGGCCTCTACAAAGCAAAGAAATTGCATTAAAATGACTGAAAATTAGGGGTTTTGTCACGAAAAATAATTATAAAGTCACTGCCCACATATGGATTCCTAATCTTCCCCAGATGGTATCAATGTTTTCCCAACATGGTCATTAAAAGCGCAAATTGCTCCACAATAAATAGTTTTCTGGAGAAACCCTGCTGAGAGGTTATGGCAGACATGTGAAAGTTTGTATTAATCCTTTAATAATGGAAGTGGCTTGCAAATTGAAGCAGTTTTTTCTCCCCTAAATGCCTGAACATGGCCCGTTTTGCCCGATCTTCTACTTCAGGGAGCCACATTTCGCTCATTTTTTAAAGAAAATTTGTCAGGATTTTTACTACATGTAGGCCAATACCTTTGTTATCAATGTTAATACACAGTTGTTTCAAACTGGACTTTGAACAATTTAATTTTTCCAATTTACTTACCCTATGTAAGTTCATTCCAAAATGCACAACACTGTCCCCTATGGTATTACACGACCCGCAAGGTATCGGGTTTCCTGGGGTGATTAAAGTGATATGATGGGCATCTAACAGTTTATAGGGGTCTATCGCAACCGTTGTTTATTTTTGGTGTTTTCACTTCATATACACTTATTTTTGTTAATGCAGCATCAACATACTCAAACAATATCCCGGAAAGAGAAAAATACTGCATTTAAATATCAACCGTACTTTCGTTTGATAACTGATCATGCATGTACGATGTGAACCTTAATTTAGTTTTAGTGTAGATTCGTTCATACGACACAAAGACACAATTTAGTTTTACGGATCATTTCGGCTTAGAGGACTGGGTGAGTCACGTAAAATATCGAATATAAAATATATTTTTATAAACAACTGGCAGCAAGATGAGTTGCAGATAATTGGTCAGTAACCACATTCTAACTAACTCGTTTGATTGTTAATTCTTTTCAGCTCAATTCAACAGTAGAAAATGCCCATTATATCACTTTAATAAATAAGACGTTTGTCAAGCATTTGTCGTGTTTCCGTTTTGATTTTAACAAGTTCAATTCATTCACACTGACAGGAATAAGCAAAGTAATCTTTATTATTAAAATTTGCCGCGGCCACTTGTTTATTTCAATTTAATACTAGATTTATCAGAAGAAGTATTTAATAAGAGCAACTTTGTATAGTATTCGGCTGTCAACCGCCTGTTTTTCCAACTGTGCATATTGTATTTGACTTGAGATTCGCAGCAAATTGAAAATAGGTTTGTGAATTATGTTGTACATTGTTTTATTTATAATTCAGTGATTCAATTTAAAATACTGCAGACGAGTATCATATACAACTTCTTCGAAACTAATTCCATACGAATCCTTCAGTATTTACGAATAAGATGTACCTTAAAGTACCAAGAACCCGGTACCAAGTTCGCTAACGAGGTGCTGTTTCCCATATCGTGGTTCGGGACACGCTTCGATGTTAGTTTCCGATCACGTGCAACGAGGATGTTCCTATTGCTGCCAGTCTGTCCCGTTATTTTGAGATGTTCAGCAATTAGAAACAACAGGCCGTCGGAAGTTAAACAAAATTGAATGGAAAAAAGTAACAAGCGGTTATTTCATGGTTTCATATTAGCGTAAAAACGACGAATATTTGTGGTGATGATCGAATCAAAATACTATATGATTGGAAACAATTATTTATTGCTAATTACTTTCTAAAACTAATAAAGTTCTTAAGCCGAAACTGCCCAGTGGCATCGCGTTAGGTTTTGCCCCCATAGTTCGCTATATTTATTTAAAATTCTCTTTTTTATTATTTGTTACAGCACACGATATATAAACTAGGAATTTATGTAACACATTGCTCACAATTTCATTAAGTTACACCACGTGTGATGGCATTCATTACCGCTGGGGAGATAACCGTTGATAACATTCAAATAATTAACGATTTCATTGTGCTTGGTCTGGTATTATTATAAACAAAATGTGCTAATCGGGATTGACGAAAAAACAACTTTCAACGAGTACAATGGGCAGTTTAAGACTAGTTTGTTGCTTTCAAATGCCAATGCTACGGAATCCGGATAGGGCCAAGTTGAGTGTCGCGCGACAATCATGCGACAATCAATATTTGAGTGTCGCATATCGCGCTGGGTTTTAGAAAAAAAATCGCAGAAAATCTTGACTGTCGACTGAATTGTCGCGCGTCGTATTGAGCGTCGAGAGAATGTCGCGAGATGGACGTGTGTCGACCTTCGAGCGCGACACTCGACATTCTCGCGATATTCTCTCGACGCACGACAAATCAGTCGACAGTCAATATGAAATATCGCAAGAATGTCGCCTTTCGACCTAAAAATCACACGACATTCTCTCGATGCACGACATTCTCTCGACGCTCAATACGATATATCGAGCCAATATCGCGCAATTGTCGTTTGTCGACCTAAAATCCCTAGGTCGACACACGACATTCTCGCGACGCTCTCTCGACGCGCGACAATCATGCGACAATCAATATTTGAGTGTCGCATATCGCGCTGGGTTTTAGAAAAAAAAATCGCAGAAAATCTTGACTGTCGACTTAGTTGTCGCGCGTCGTATTGAGCGTCGAGAGAATGTCGCGATAATGTCGCGAGAATGTCGTGTGTCAACCTTCGAGCCCGACACTCTACATTCTCGCGACATTCTCTCGACGCACGACAAATCAGTCGACAGTCAATATGATATATCGCGAGAATGTCTTCTGTCGACCTAAAAACCCCTAGGTCGACACACGACATTCTCGCGACGCTCTCTCGACGCGCGACAATCATGCGACGCTCAATACGATATATCGAGCCAATATCGCACAATTGTCGCTTGTCGACCGGTGTGGGAGTAATTTTTGCATCTGCAAGCAAGGTGTTATAGTAACTCTTTCAGCTTAAGTAAAAATAGCGGCATCTAGTAGCAGCAATAACAGCAGCAGCAACAGTAGCAGCAGCAGTAGCAGCAGCAAAAGTAGCAGCAGAAGCAGTAGCAGCAGTAAAAGCAGCTGCAGCAGTAGTAGCAGTTGCAGCAGTAGCGGCAGTAGCGGCAGTAGCAGTAGTATCAGAAGTAGCAGCAGTAGTAGTAGTAGTAGTAGCAGTAGTAGTAGTAGTAGTAGTAGTAGTATAAGTAGTAGAAGTAGTAGTAGTAGTAGTAGTAGTAGTAGTAGTAGTAGTAGTAGTAGTAGTAGTAGCAGTAGCAGCAGCAGCAGTAGCAGCAGCAGCAGTAGCAGCAATAGCGGAAGTAGCAGCAGCAGTAGCAGTATTATTATTATTAGTAGTAGTAATAGTAGTAGTAGTAGTAGTAGTAGTAGTAGTAGTAGTAGTAGTAGTAGTAGTAGTAGTAGTAGTAGTAGTAGTAGTAGTAGTAGCAGCAGCAGCAGCAGCAGTAGTAGTAGTAGTAGTAGTAGTAGTAGTAGTAGTAGTAGTAGTAGTAGTAGTAGTCGTCGTCGTCGTAGTAGTAGTAGTAGTAGTAGTAGTAGTAGTAGTAGTAGTAGTAGTAGTAGTA